>NC_045740.1:30479455-30480301 GCF_008692095.1 Etheostoma spectabile | reverse complement strand
CCTTCCTGTGAATGAAGCTGTGAATATAACACCGTGAACGTACCAAACTCCCACAGTAATGTAAAAAACATTCCTCAGTCTAGTCATGTTATTTTAATATATTATCTCCACAACCATCTGGAACCTTGGGGGACCCGATCCCCAGGTTGAGAACCACAGATCTAAATGAAAGAAATTATATTTCATTTTTTTGAAAAAAAAGAAGAAATCTTTTATTTTGTTGAACTACCATGTTTTAAGTTTCCTATTCCTTCTGGCACGTTTACAGTGTTAAACAATAAAACAATTTATTTTACAGTCAAGTGTGTCTCTTTCCATTCAACATTCATCATAATAGAGGTTAACAGATTTGTGTTAAGAACTAAAACAACTACAGCTCGAGAAATTAACACGGAAGAAGCTACAACGTATAAAAATACCATAAGAGTTTAAGAATACAGCTGTGTGTTTAGGTGTTCTGATGCCCTTAAAGGACAAATCTTAAAGAAACACCTACAAACAAGATATAAAAAGACAACTCCCAGAATGCAATACCCTAAAATATAATACAAGCTGTTTCACATATAGACACCGGTGGGTCCATAAACTCCATCTGTAACAGTAACTATATTCACATTGCAGGTGAAAGAGCCTCAATTCTGATGGTCTGCCCCTGGACTCTTTTTATATAGTAATAATGTCATGCCATACTTCTCACTCCAATATATAATTAACATGACATTTACACACAGTGTTAATACCGGTAATTCAGAAATGAGTTGCCACAGTAATAGACAGAAACAAACACACACATATATATATATATATATATATATATATTCATATATATATAAATATATATATATA
>NC_045740.1:30461636-30479445 GCF_008692095.1 Etheostoma spectabile | reverse complement strand
TATATATATATATACTCTTTACCACGTGTCAAACTCAAGGCCCACGGGGCCAAATCCGGCCCCTCGCAGATTTTGACCCGGTTCACATTTTCATTTTAGTTCACAATAATTGTTGGCCTCCTGGCCGAGCGCCAAACCAAAAAGACAAGCAGGACACTATTTTTTTGTAATAACGCGACATTACAGCAGAATTAGACAGATTTTCTGCCTTAGAGACTCAGACAGTCCCCCAGAAGCACAGAGTCCAGGCCGTGAAACCGGTTGCTGAGAGGCGGCTAGCTGCTTTTTAAAACCTAATCTATAGTTTTGCTTGATTTGCTAAACCCTGTGATGGCTAAGAAACCTTTTTTCTGACTTATGCAGGGCTTTGTGTTGACAAAAATGCTCCAAAAGTCGGGAAAAAACTTTAAAAACATATAAGAAAAGACGGAGAAAGCCACAAAAAAATTGAAGAAAAGCTAAAATATTTATGAAAAATGCAACAAATGTCAGAAAAAGTGACACGCTGTAATATAATCCAAGATGCTTGACTTTTTCAATTAAATCAATGCATGTCAATAAACATGTGATTCTCATGTTCCACCGGGCCCACAGTAAAACTGAGTTTGACACCCCCGCTCTATATGTTGTCTGTCCACACCTGTGAGTCCTGCCAGGTGGGGACGGTCCATTTCTCCGACGCTCCATTGTTCCGACCTCTCAGTAATCCCAAAAACCCCTTCGGTCCCACAGCCCAGTGGTCCGCCGTCCCTTTGTTATGGAGAAATAACCCCTCGGCTCCGCATCCCCTTGTTCTGATTATGTAGGCGTGGTATATGGATGTATATACTGTATAGTTGTTAGGAGAGACGATTGGTTGGGGTTAGATATCTGACCTCCAGTGGTTATGGTTAGGATAGCTGATTGGTCAGGAGATAGGACCTGTACAAATGGGGTTACATTACAGGGGGTGTGGGACACTGAACTGCATCCGGTGCAGAGATTTAACATTTAAATGTGTTAATAAACTAGAGAAAAGTAATTTTGCTTGTTATTGCTGATTCAGATTTTAGATTATGGGAGGTGATCCCCAAAAGCCGAGCTATATGGTCCAGTCCAGTGTAAAGAGGAATTAGGCTTAGTGTTTGCATGGAGGACAACGAGGCAACAAAAAAGAAAGCAAAAACATGAGCATTTGAGTTTGGGGACGACAATTTGAACCAGTCCTGTGACACTCCTGTCAGCTTGTATTATTTTTTAGGTATATATTTAGGTTTAAATCCCAGAGCAGATTGAAGTGTTGTCCGGAATGATCAGTTGGTACATGTGCAGCAGTTTAACAATGAGCAGGAACACCTGCAGTGTGAACGTAGCCTGAGAGACACTGAGGAGGGCCAAGTCTGCTCTTCATCCCCATCTGGTCCAGAGTGAGAGCACAGCACCATCAGTCTGCTGTGGTGCTCAGTGTGATGGAGCATGTTAGCTTTGCACACCCCCTTCTCTCCAAACTCACAGTTTGTTACGTGTAGACACAGGAAGTCTTGCAGCTGGCTTCAGTCTCAAAGTTGTTTGCGTTGCCCGGACAACCTCCGTACCAGAACTGGGCGCAAGCGTTGGCCTCGGGGTCGTAGTACCACCGGACTACGTACTGCCGACAGGGACCGGGGTCCAGAGGCTGACTGCATCCCCGATCTGGAAGGACAACAAGGGTGCAATAAATGAGTTGTTTAGATGCTTAAGAAACCACTGCCGTCATTCCAACTGCATTTCACTGCTCTGTCATGTGGCGGATCATAACCTGCTGACGCATCCTGTAGTGATGGAGACAACGTTCAAACAGAGGACACTGAAGAAAAACAATGATTGTAAAGATTTACAACGAATATGTTTATAGTCCGTAGGGAGTTGGGCTGGGAACCGGAAGGTCGCTGGTTCAAGTCCCTGTACGGACCAAAGTACGGAGTGTGGATCGGTAGAGATGCCACTTCACCTCCTGGGCACTGCCACGTGCTCTTGAGCAAGGCACCGTACCCCCCCCCCCAACTGCTCAGGGCGCTGGTCCAGCTGGCAGCCCCCCCACTCTGACATCTCTCCATCAGTGCATGAATAGGTCCTGAGCACGTGTGTGTATTCCAGGCCTGTGTCTAGTGATTACTAACAAAATAGAGTGTAAATTGTAATTTCCCCATTGGGGATCAATAAACAGTATAAATTATTAAACAATGATCTCCTCTCTAACTGGGAGGTCTTGGGGCTGATTGGTGGGGTTGCTGTGGACGAAGTCCACACGGAGATCCACTGGTAAGAGATGATGAGGTGTAACCATGTATCAGCTGATTTAAATAGATCAGGTTACTGTATTGTGTCAACAGATAAGTTCATTTAATATTGTGTGTTGCATTTTCTTTTGCATGGTGTAAATGTTCCACCAGAACCAGTTCCTTCCTGAGAGCCAGCATCGCTGGGTCCAGAGCTCAGCGTCACCCAAGACGATTGGACACAGGTTTCAGAAATGTTAAAAACAAAAAGAGTTTTTACTCCCATCCCAGAATGAGTGGAGGAGACACAGCCCTGTGGAGATGGGTCTAGCAGGACTACCTTCTCCCAAAACATTCCTAATTGTAAAGCTCAGCTCCGTATAATCTACTCATAAGTGGAGGAAGTATTCAGATCCTTTACTTAAGTATTAACAAGTTGAAATACTACAATTTAAAACTTGCACTGAAGTAGAACAAGCGTATTATCAGTAAAATATAAGTATCAATAATAAAAGTACACCCTTGAGTGTTATATTCGGTAACATTTTACTTAAGTGATCTACATAAGAGTGACATGACACTGTAATAACACATGTATCATAACCATAACTTGTCATGACAAAACCAAATGACACTTCCTAAAATTTGTAACCCAAATATTATTATGTATGGTATTATTGGACCAGCAGTGACATGTACTGACATGTTGCTGCGTGTTTACCTGGCAGCGCTGAGTGTGTCAGCGGAGGGGGGGGGGCGCTGGTCAGAGCCCGTGTGCTCTCAGCCTCGTACAGCCAGTCAGTGGGAGTCTGGGGTCCCACCACGGAGATGGCCCCGGGGCCCCCAGGCGAGCCCAGCATGATGTCTGGCAGCTCGTTCCAGGGCTCCACCGACAGTTTAGTGTGGACCAGGTTCCCGTCGGGCAGCTGGACCTCGTGGGACAGTGGTGTGGGGGGGGTTCCCGTCTCCATGGGGAGTTCAAGCTGGGAAGCAGAGGAGCTCAGGTCAGACACTCTTATAGCTTTTAACACAGTTTGATTTGGTTTCCAGGGCTGCCAAAATGAACCCTATAATAACAAGTTTATGGAAATTCCTTTTTAATGCCACAAATTCTTTTAACGCTCAATTTACACACAAGCGTTCTGTGATTGGCCTCAGGCCACTCCTGAGTTTGGGAAATGCAGCAGTAACTAGCTTGAAACTTGAAATATAGCCTTATTGAAGTACATTTGGAACAGATAAAAAAATGTGTGATTCATTTATTTTAACTATGGACAATTCTGTGATTAATGGGGAATAAATATTTCTACAATATGATTGCGATTTTAAACATATTGCAATATTCTGCAATATATTGTAATTTATAACCTTTTTTCCAACATCTAATCCAGTTTCAAAAGACGTCCCCAAACTGAAACTTAGTCAACATCTGTTTTATCTAAAAAGAACCATTTCTCTGTTTGTTCATCTCACTCCACTGTTCTTACTGCAGAATGGGACAAACTCACCACCACATATGTAATATATATATAATTTATAACAAAAGATCCATACTTGGCGACGGTGTATCGATCCAGTATTGCCACTGAAAATATTGCGATACTACGCTGTATCGATTTTTTCTCCCACCCCTAGTTCTATGGCACACATTACATCACTTTACTTGGTTTAAAGTACTTCTATTTTAGGTATGTAATACATCGCTATTCTCTATTCATTCAACATAATTCAGCAGACGCAGGGATATGTAGACCAGAAAGATGAAAATGTGACAACTGCTTCTTGAAAACAAGGCCCCATTCATCACCTGAAGACAGTTTTTTCAAGTACTCATTCTATCTATCATTTTTCCAAACGAGTTTAAAGCAGCAGTACTTGGATGTTTTCCTCGACGGGGAACTCTTTGGAGCGGGGGTCTTCTGGAGCCCTCGGGGGGGTTTCCATCGGTAGAAAGACGGAGTTTGGTAGAAAAGCCAACGTGTCGTCCTGCTCACAAAGCCGACTCAGTATTTTGCTTTCCAGAGCTGGACCAAAATGAACAAACACATATTTAGCAATGATGTTTTTACAGGAAATGACAGAGGAAAGATTTATAATAGTAAGCAGGATTAATAATACACCAAAGTAGTAGTAGTAATTTATACCCCCCCTTGGCTAATATTAACTAGTTACCCTTCTGAGTGATTTTGTACTGGACAAACAGAAGTGTGACTGATATTACTGGAGTTAATAATAATATTGCTAATATGGAGTTTGTCATTCTACTGTCATAAACATGGTTTGAGTTTTTGGTACTACATTTCCCATCATAATTTCCATCCACCATTTCCATGGCAATGTTCCAAGATTGAATTAAAAAAGAAACTTTTGAAAGATGTGTATTCATGAAAATAAATCATGACCAGTGGAACACACAGAAGCTCTCCAACATATTTACGTTAATCAACTCTTAGGATTTAGTGAGTTCATTTTGTTAGGTTTTTAGGTTTTGGTTTCCCTAGCAACCACTCCTGGCGCTTGTTGTGAGGCTTCATTTTACCTAGAAAAAGCCCGGTAAAACTGTAAATCACTATGGAATCAAAAATAGTTTGTCTTATCTGTGATTCAGTGAAATAAGCATGTGCCCCGTTTCAACTCCACCCCTCAACTCCCCCCTATGCAGAATGGATCAGAACCGGATTCAAAAGGAAGAACTGGAATCAGAATTGTTAAACTCTAACAATGTCCAACCCTAGTCAACAGTGTGGTTGTGGGTTGTCCGAGGCGTGAGTGCTTACTGGGGAGGGTCCTGAAGTCATCTATGAGGAAGACGTGCTCTTCATCAGGGTCAGAACCAATAACCTCCATCTGAGCCCGGAACTCTTCGTAGAGAGGGTCCGTCTTGTTCGCGACTCCTATCACAAACATCTCGACCCCCTCAGCGTGGGCATCCGTCGCCGTTTCTTCAAACTGCATGAGGTCGCGGGCGTCGGCCTGGCCGTCCGTTAACACCACCGCTACCTTCCTCACGCCAGGCCGCGAGGCCTGGAACAGCTGGTTGGCGCGGTGGATGGCGCTGCCCGTGAAGGTGCCCTCGCCGAGGTACGGCATCTTCCTGACGGCGGCCTTGACGTCGTCCCGGCTGAGCTGCTGCTGCAAGCTGACCACCACCTTGTCCACGTGGCTGTAGAGCACCACGCCGACCCGCCCGGCGTCTCGGCTCACAGGCAGCTGCTCCACGACGCCGGTCACAAAGTCCTTCACCAGCTCAAAGTTCTCTGGGCCCACGCTCTCGGAGCTGTCAATCACAAACACCAGCTCCAGAGGGCCCGCTCGGCACTTGAGACCACAGCCTGGGCAACAGATGTTACAGATAAATTATATACCGTTATATAAGTATACAAAAACATGAATCACTGCAAAACAAACATGTAACACTGTAAGTACTCTCTCTGACCAAATATGCTGCAATAGGCATTAGCCTGGAATAAACAATACATAACTTACATTACAAATGTCGCTTAACCTAAAATAAAATACTCCATGAGTCAAATACGTTCCAGTCTGATTTTTCATTGTGGGGACAGCTCTAGCCAGGTTAGCCATGATTACCAGTTGATAACCCATACAGTACACTGCTGTTAATTGAATGCAAACAGGACCACAGACAGAAGTTGGACAGCACTGTGTGTAGGACTGATGCTAATAACTGTTTATGCAGGGGGTAGCCATGTTAGATTTTAAACTTGTAGTACTGCAATATTGTCCAAGTTCTGAGCTCAGAAATCTGAGGTCAGGGCCGTTTCCAACTTTGACCTCGGAAAATCCAACCCCAGAGTACAAATGGAACGCACTATAAGGGAACACTGTGTTACAAAGTAGATTGGTTGACCATGAATACCAAATTTTCCCACCTGATGCTTTATGTTTTCACCTGATACCTTTCCTGTAACTTGGTGCTGAAGGCTGGACGCCAAACGCGTTGTTGTTTTTAATGTTATTCTAGTTAGAATGGGCCATGGAATACAGGTATTTCTTCTTTTTCTAAAGACAAGCGTCTTGGATTTGTTCTTGACACTAACTTTAACTTAAGATGCTTTTGTCTTTACTCACCTCTATGCTACGTTTCAAAGCTTTTTTTAGTGGGACTGCATTGAATCATAAGATGTTTTTAATATTTTGTTGACTTAATTTACATTTATTAGACACTTGACTGATGAGTAAACTGTTGAAAACTTGATAAAATGTGTAACTTACCACAGATTTCCCTTATAATCCTGATGACCTCTTCTCTCTGCGTGCAGAAACAAAGAAGACAAAGAAGAAAAAAGGTCTTCAATTTCAATGTTAAGATAGAAAGCTCAGCGTCATTTGTGCCAGTCACTTTACTCACCGTCAGTCCTGGTTCTCCCTTTTCTCCAGCCCTCCCCTGTAACATTAAACTCCGATTAGGAATTGGAATGATAACAGTGTGGGCCAATCTCCATAGGACCGGCACACAGTGAGCTTATGTAAGAGACACGTTCTCACTCCCATTGAGACAAAAAGCGATGCTTGGTCAGCGGCCTTTTGGCATTTGTTATTGACACAAAAAGTCTCCTTTAGCGTCAAATCTGAATGGGCTTGGTCGGGACTCTTGGCGTCACTATTTGACATATTTGGGACACTTTATTTGACACTTTCTTGCCCTTTGGCGTCAGTTATAGAGGCTGTGGGTCGAGACTCTTCTACTTAGTCAGGACGTACGTTCAACTGACATACGGCACAAGAACAGTTTGGTTTAAGAAAAGATGGGGGGTGGGGATACAACATGTGACACGCGGGACAAGAACAGGACAAGAACCCCGGTCTCCGGGTTGAAAGTCCTGTGTTGTTTGATCCATCCACCCCCCCGAACCTGCGTCTTTATGCAGATTTGAAGTCTTGGACACCTCTACTGTTACTGCCCCTCATGCTACGTCATGTTACAGCGGTCCAGCTGCTGCTCTGCCCGGTGCGTCCCTTACAGACGACGAAGGGAGATCTTTGAGTCAGTATCCAGCTCTGAGAAACAGGACCAAGCATCAGTATTTCACGAGTTGGGAGTTGTTACAACGGGTTGTAAGGGACGCTCCGATTTCACCGGTATTGCTAACTAATGTTTGTTTCCATCCAACACCGTCAAGTGATAATGATATTCCAAGACTGGACATGTTATATTACCATTAGTCCAGTTGATCCCGGTTCTCCATAGTCTCCCTTGTCTCCTTTCCTTCCCCGGTCTCCAGCAATGCCTCTGTCACCCTGTGTGTGTGTGTGCGTGTGTGTGTGTGTGTGTGCGTGTGTGCATGTGTGTGTGTGTGTGTGTGTGTGTGTGTGCAAAAGCAGTCATTAGTAGAGCAAATTTGGAGCATTGCTAATCAGAGTCAATATGTCACAGGCCATGCAGCCACTGGCACATGCAGTAGCTGTATTGTTCTTACCTTCTCCCCTGGAAGGCCATCCCCCGTTGGCCCCCGAGGGCCAATTGGCCCCCTAAACCCAGGCTCTCCCTAAGAATAAAGATGGATGAATGTGTTAGTGTGTCAAGAGTATCATCAGCAAATAGACATATCTGGAAGTCCTTCCCATTGATTGGTTTGATGTAACAGCAGGGGCGTACGTCTCAACCGGGACAGCCTATCAACACTATCAGCTCCACCAGAGCTGTACCTAACCCACCTTTGGTCAACAATATGATATTGTTGGAATTTACGTTGGGTGCCTAAACTACCGGTCTCCACCACACTGAATAGCATCATAGCCTCATACCGGTGCCACTCAAATGCGTCCGCTGCCCTCTGATGCTCCGACACAGACGTTAGAGGTAACAGAACCATCGCTGCATGTCCCGCTAGTTAACATTACACTTGACAGCAGGTAACGTTAGCCTGCTAGCTAATAGCGGTTAAAATGCTGACAGCTACACGGTGTAAAGTGTGACTGTATTTCACAGGAGAGGATTCACACCGGCACATACAACAGTCTGCTGCTACTGCTGTCGGAAAAACAACACAGACGGTAGCCTAAGAGATGCATTCAAAACAACCACCAGATGGGAAAAGGTATCTTATAATAATAAGATACCTTTTCCCATCTGGTGGTTGTTTTTGTTGTTTAAAAGCAATTTACTGGTGAAATAAGTTATTGTTATTACCTTTTTAATAAATCATTTTATGTAGATCACATGGCCTTAGCAATAAACAAGCCACCTGTTGTTTTGTGGTCTTCCATTTTCTTATATCTTAAAAAAAAAAAAAAAACTTTTGTAAGTATTGACAGCCACTGGCACTGTTTAAAAAGTATCGTTTTAGCACCGGTATAAAAAGAAAAACGATTCCGGACCGTAGTTTTAATACATGTGATCCCATTGTCTTGAATGACACTATACCAGCCTTTGTTAAGTGTTTTGATGGCCTACCTTTGGTCCCTGGATGCCCTCTCCTGGATGCCCCATCATGCCCGGTGGGCCAGGCTGCCCTGTAGAGCCCTGGGAATACCACACATCACAGCATCTCAAGTTATACGGCTAAAACATGATGATATGCAGAGGAAATGGATTCTAGGAACAATAGAAGTTGTTAAATCCTTTCAGACTGCATGTACACACACTGACCTTTGGTCCATAAAGCCCAACTCCAGGAGGGCCCGATGGCCCCGGCACGCCCGGCGAGCCTCTGTCACCCTGGCAAACAGAGAACCGCAATAAAAATATGTCCCACTACTTATCTATCTATCTTATGCAGCACCTTACACACATTTTAGTTTGTTCTATTTCAGCTATTGTCTCTTTCCAACAACAATAAACACAGGTTACCAGTATCTGTTTCAATCGGTCCACATGGCCTGCTATGAAGTTGATAACGTTGTAGAGCATCCTCTGGTGGACAGACTATGCAACACCATCACTTATAACATGGTTGACCGTCCGTTTTTTTTGTTTTTCAATATTCATTTATCAGAATAATTCATTTGTCATTATGAATGATTCTGATAAATGCCAATACTGATAGATTGTGAAAATGCCTAATATTGGCTGATAATATCGGTGGGGCTCTAACATGAAGTAACACTAAGGGTTTCCCCCGGTCTATTGAAAGCCCGGCGGCCCACTGAGCCTAAATCACTGGGAATTATTTTTGAATGTATTTAAAGATGTTTTTTAAAACTACAGTTACAGTGGAAACTTTGACGTAACGTTAGTTTTTTACTATTGACTGAATGTAGGGCCCTATGTCTGTCTTAAGGCTGTACTTCCACCTAGTACTTGTACCTGTACTTAAAGACAGTGTCAAGAGAGGATGATGCTGTCCAAAATACACTCCTCCCCCCACTCCACAATACACTGGTTAGTCTGAGGAGCACCTTCAGCGACAGACTCAGACACCCATGATGCACCACAGAGCACCACAGGAGATCGTTCCTGCCTCTGGCTCCTCCCTCTGAGTGTTAGACACTTAGTGTAGTTTATCCACAACATGCTCAAAATGTGTTAATTATTCACTGCTGCTACTTATTATTCACACTGTACTTATTTATGTTAGAACTGTATTCATGTTGACACTGCACCACAATAGATTCTGATTATAGAGTTTTACAGAGAAACTGTTGAGCTCTACATTAATGCTGCCATCAGTCTGGGACTGACTCTGGGACCCTTGTTAAACACCTCACGCCTCACCTTAGCTCCCGGGAGTCCTTTCCCTTCAGGACCCATCTCTCCTTGCACTCCTGGTAAGCCAGGCAGCCCCTAATGATCAAGGAAAAGATGTTCATCCACAAACATAAGTCTGTCTCACGCATTGAATAGGAGGATCATTCAACTGTGCCCCTCATTGTTGATGGCTGTTTCCTCTCACCTGTGGTCCTGGGAAGCCATCTCCCTTCATTCCTGGCGGCCCCACAGGTCCCATGTTTCCTTTGTAACCCTGAAGGAAGAGCAGAAGAACAGTCAAAGTACTGGGGGACAAACGGTAAACTGACCTACAGGTGGGTATATTGCACACCTACTGTAATGGGATTTAACTGACCTCAAACATTCACACCCTACATTATTAAAGTATTGGGGAAATAAATGAGACATGATAGATAGATGCTACCTTCGGGCCAATGATTCCTACTCCAGGTTCTCCAACAGGTCCAGCTGGTCCTGTAGGCCCAGGATCCCCCTGTTTTTTTGGACAAGTGAACAAACAACCCACTATTATGACTCATAACATAAGCAATACAATCTATGTACTTATATATATATACTATATACCCCCTCAAAATTGTGTTTTGTATTATGTACAGTGCTTATATCGTAGATGTGAATCTGAATAGTTGACTATTCTGCGATTCAATCTAAGTAGGCTGTTTCGACCAATCTCACAGTCTGAATATGTAGTTATTAAACAAAGAAGCATTCCACTTGGCCTATTTGGGGAGATGGATGCCGGATTTTGCATAGAATTGCTTTTTTTGTTTCCAATAAATCATGGTGCACTTGTCTCACATCTGCACTCGACTTATATCGGGCAGAGCAAGAATGTACGGTTCATGAAAAAAGGGAACCAGAGACAGAATTGTCCAGGCACTTGTCTTCCTCTCCCTCGTGCAGGAATCTTCCTTTCTTTGTGTTCATCTTTACTGTGTTGTTCCCTTTTCACACAAAATCCGCCCAAATATTACCTCTTTTACTGTGTGTACTACTGTAACATAGAATCCGTTTGTGACTTGGGTTACTGTAATCCTTGCTGTCAAAGTACAACACTCACTTACTGTAACATTCATAAAGAATACTGTAAAAACAGATGGTCATGTGATTGAAAGAAGCTCAAGTGTGTTTCCTAGATGGGAATCAGCTGTAATCCACTGTATTTGCATGACTTCAATCAGCTGTTTTTCTCATTTACAGAAACAATGGAATAAAACGCAGGGGAGATTTATGTGTTTCAATTTACAATATGAACAGCTGTTAACTTGGCCTTTCCCCCCTTCTTGTCTACATACCCCTGCATCTGCTGAATTATTTTTTCCACCGGTGGGGACAAAATGTACCCCCCCTCAAAGTGATCAATGCTACTCCAACAATTGGCCATTATATACTTAAAATAGAAGTATTTAAGTAAAGCGCTGTAACGTGAACAGTCTATAGTTCCATAGAAGGATAAAATCCAAGCAGCAGTTTCTGGCTGTATCCAGCCTCTACAGAGCTCCGGGAAGCCGGCTACCAGCGCCAGGTGACGGTGCTTTCTGGGGCCGTGGTAGAGGCATTTAGACAGAAAAAGTGAGCGCCATGCTGCAAAAACACTTAAGTTTAGGCACCAAAACCAATAGTTAAAATCACAATAAAATAATAAAAAGATCAAAAACAACACCGTGGTTTATAGGTGAACATGAAATTGAAAAGCGACAGTACAGTAAGCAGGAAAAAAGCTTTAGTTGCTATGCTGCAACAGTTTGGAACAGAGATCACACAGGATACCTCGCCCCAGTCATCAGTTTGTGGTTGAGGCAACATAGTCTGTTTGCAATGATGTTGAAATGTAGATGATTGTAAGCACAATGCATGTTTAACTGTGCAACAATATGAACGTCACCCATCACACAATCACAGGACTAAGCTTGTAAGTCAGTTTGTTTTGTGTGTGTGTGTGTGTGAGTGTGCCATCACCTTTGGTCCGGTTAAGCCACGCCCGGCCGGTCCAGGTAGGCCCATCATCCCTGGACTCCCAGGCTCTCCCTGCAGACAAAGGGCTCATTGATAAATGCATGTCTCAAGACAAAATATAATAAAACTAAATATATAAAATACCATAAAATCAAAATATAGTAAAACAGCTTTGATAAGGAGGCTTCAGAAAAACACACAACGCTGCATTTGTGATGTCATCTACTGATGTCTGCTCAGTGTCATGCTTTGGATTTCTTGGCAGTTACTGGGCCCTGACCCACTCCAACAACTCTCCAACTGCATGGGTCCTGTGTGTGTGTGTGTCCTACGTGGGTGTTTAAATCCCCCCAGGGGAATAATAATGTACTTCTCCTTATTCTGACAGTGCTTAGGCGTAACCTGTATTTCACTTACCTTAGCTCCAGCGGGTCCAACGGGACCTGGAGACCCTGAAAGGCCCCTCGCTCCACGGTCACCTCTGTCCCCCTGTGGAAAAACACATGCACATGACGTCTTACATCTCAACAGGTCTGGTACTGTAATAGGAAGGGATACGTTGAATTCAAAAGGAATCTCTGATGCTTCATACAACAATCCAGTAATTCATCATTGCATGTACAGTACCTGCGTAAGTATCAATACTGATATGTAAATATGTACTGTAACCGCTTACACAATTCCTACCCAACTGCTTGCATACGTGCCAGTTTTTACAACTTGCACCTTCAACGAACCCACATGCAAGGGCTATTCATACAAAGCAACTTTGTTCACGTTAAACAAACAGCAATCAGGATATCCTCGTAGATTCTGGAAATATAAAACCTGGGCAGCAGGTGGATCATGGCTGAGTGTGCATTACCTTTTCACCCGGGAAACCTTTGCCCGGCGCTCCTTCTAGACCTCGCAGACCTGGCAACCCCATCTCCCCCTAGATTAAACAGCAGACCACGCCATATCAGAGCATTAAACCAACATGTGCAAATAGCGAAACACATGCTGCTTTGTGATGCGTGTGTGTGTGTAGGAGGGGGGAGCAACATCCTGGGACCTCGTGCAGGACCTTCAGTGTGGGTGTACCAGGAGTTACTTTTAGAGACAACCTGACTTTGTGTCTTTACTTCCTTGATATGTCAACCATGCTGAAGCGAGGGGCTGAGGTGGGACATAATGCAGAGCGGGGTCATTTTATGTTCACAACTACTTATGTGTTGTTGTTTTTCCACTTCCTGTTTTGTCTCTTCACTTATTTCTAACTATAGTACAGTTAAAGTCTGGGTCCTGATTGGTTCACAGAGCCTGCTATACATTTATCAGAGCTGGGAACACTCAGGGTCTCCACAGATTAAAAATACCATCCTTGGAGCAAAGTTACCTAAGGGATGGGTCGAATGTAACTAAGTACATTTGCGCAAGTTTATATCTATGACTACCCATTTCAAAATACAGTAAGTAGGCTACCTAACTGTTAGGTAACTGGGTATGTTCCATATCTGCCAGAAAGGACCATACAACTTACAAAACTTATAAAATGTGTACCTTTGGCATGCAGTCCCTGACTCACCTTAGGCCCAACAGCTCCATCCTCCCCAGGAATGCCAGGTATCCCAGCAGTCCCGTCAGGCCCGGGCTCCCCCTGAAAAAACCACACATTAACTCAAAACTCCTAGGTGCCACTTTGCTTTACCACTGAACCTGCTTTATTTAAAGGGGAGTTTGGTTGGCCTACCTTTGATCCTGGTTCACCAACACCCCTCTCGCCCTGAGGTCCAGGCTCTCCAGGGAAACCGTGGTCACCCTGGGAAACCATATAAATCACTGACTGATCACATGAGGTGGCCAAATCCAGAAGAATTCATCATGTTTTTGTAATCCTCCTGGTCCTCCTTGGCTATCAGCAATTGTGTGTGTGTGTGTGTGTGTGTGTGTGTGTGTGTGTGGGGGGGATAAATGGCGCCATCCGGGTAGAGGGAATCCGTTGTCCTCCCAGATCCCTGCAGCTGAGCGTGGATGTACATTTACATTCCAATAAAGGCTACTGATAACATGCCTCTGAAGCTTGACTTTTTGCATCATTACAATACTTATAGGCAACTAGTCATCATATCTTCCGCTCCATGAAACACCTGTTAATGCTCAGTAGTACACATATATGCTTCTTTAATGTATTTGCATTGTACTAATATGCGTTCATTTTCAATGGGCATGAATCAGCTGAAACAGGTGCATCCAAAATGTTTCAACATTAACATTTTAATCATTATGGCCTTTAGAAAAATGTTTTATATCTATTACTCATAGGTGTAGTTTGGGCGTAACGTGCAATAAACCAATCAGAGCGTTATCTCACATTCTCTTTAAAAGCCTTGTTCCATGGCAGATTCCTATGGTAACGGTGGATTTACGTTCTTACTGCATTTATGCACGGCAGGAGCAGTAATTTAAGTGGCGCTGTAATGAAGCACCGAAACCGGGCAGCGGTGCCTTATTAGCACCCGATTTCTTTTCATACTTTTCAAACGCGCTGTCGCACAACAGCTGAATTTTGTTGCGCACGAACGTAGCGTTTAAGATTTAAGGACGCAACCAAATAAATGTATATTTATTTTCAAGTTTTAAAGATTTTATTTGTTTTTATATATGTAAAAAAACACACTATTGAAAAGGTGAGCCCTGGTAAGTCTGGTTGCCTGTCATGCCCTGCTTAATATCTGTGTAACGCTTCACCCATTCCTTTAGATAATACAAACGCCACAGTGTCAACTCCACCAACCAACAAGGGGTGGGCTGGCTCGGGCTGTGGTGGGGTGGCGTGGGGGCAGGGCTGGACAATTAATAAAAAATGTATCAACATTCATTTAAAATATTCAAATACATATGAATTGAAAAAAAACTGCTACTAACCTTTGGTCCAACTATACCCAGTCCAGGAGGTCCTCTGGGACCAGAAGGCCCAGCTGGCCCCTGGTCCCCCTATGGACAAAGGAAACAATTTAAAATATAGCTACACAAATGAAAGGATAATGAGGGGGAGCAGATTCCTGACATGTTTATTGGCCTTGCCTTATCTCCTTGGATGCCTGCCCCTGGAAAGCCCACCATGCCTGGCAGCCCTGGGGCTCCAGGGTTCCCCTGAGGGTCAGACAGGATACAGGTTAGACGGGTCACCCGTCACAGTATCACAGGGTGTCTGCGATCCCAACCGTCTTTAACCGTACCTTATCACCTTTGTATCCAAATCCTGGAGGTCCACGGCTGCCTTTGAGACCCTCATACCCCCGATCGCCCTGCAAGAAACACACAGGTAGGGGTTACGGAGTCAGTACGACCCAGGAAATAACAAATCATATTGGCATATTAGCACTCAAATATTACAACTATAATATGAATGATTAGAATAATGACAAAATAGGCCTGTAACAATTAATAATAATAACATTAAGGCTGCAAGCAGCAATGAACGGGCCCTAGCCCCTCCCAGCATGGTTGCGCACAACCTTAGTGGAACAGAGTTCCCTCTGATTCAGACTAGCGGGTGCCCCTTCCTGTTTGGACTACCACGTCCAGGAAGTCAGTCCTCCATAACATGTGCATTTTTTCCGAGGCAACACGCAAATTTTCGTGCAGCTCGGATTAACGTTCTAGGAGAAGTAAGAAAAAATAATTCACTCCAAATATGTCAAGGATGCTCATCCCCAACTCCACCATCCGAATCACTGTGGCCAACATACACAACTTCCTGTTTCAACAGCCAACTACAGGAAGTTTGTCCTCTAAAACTTGCGCATTCTTTTGCTATCAAAATTCTTTTAATAACTTTTTGTCATGAGGATGCACAGAGACTACCTGCTGATCATGGCGTATGTTAGGGGGCGCTTTGGAGCCCCCTGGCAACGGCCGAGCCCACTCACTACAGAACTTTATCCCCAGGTCTGACATAGAGCATGTGCACATTCTTGTAAGATTTAGTGCGTTCTATCCGCTTCAAAAATGCAACGAAGGACTCGGAAAAATAAAAATTCTTGCAAAACAATAGGTTCCTTCACACTTTCAGTGGAAGGCCTAATACCTATACCACAATTTATAAATAACTTTAAAATTAGAGGGTTCTTCAACCTATTTTTGTCACATCTCATATTTTGTAAGACTTTGTCATTGTTTTTGGAATTGTGTATCCCCGTGCATTGCAGACAATCTTAAATAAAGGATGGATAAATTGACACATGCTAGTCGTAGTGAGCCCGCTTGTCCTGGAACTGACCTTGGGCCCTGGGAGACCCTCACCGGAAAACCCTGGCGATCCTTGCATCCCCGGTGGCCCTGCTGGACCCTAAACTCAGCAACACAAAGAGAAATATCAAATGTTGCATTAACAGATATGACATTTTATTAGTAATTTTAAACTGGAAGCACTATAATATTAATATAAAGTATAAAGTTGCTGTAATAAAAGCTGCCGGGGGTCAAATGAACAGCCCTTCTGACTATCAGTCCATCTGACCTCTGACCCCCAAATCTGTGACCAAAATAGGAGGTAGAGAAAAGCCCGTCTCTGCACTTTAGATAAACAGAAGAACATCCAGGTAGGCCATCAGGGTACATACATCAAAATACAAAAGACACAGCAAAAAAACAAAAAACAAGTCAATAGTAAGATATGTTTATAGACAAATGTGATTTTCCATCACACAGCCCAAAAGGACTCGGTGCCCACTTATTTGGAACAATGTCCGAGCATCGCTTGCAGAAAGACAGACGGAATTTGTGGCTGAAACAATAAGCTAAAGCATAGCGCCGGAAAAGGGGCAAAAAGGAGATAAATACCCGATGCCCTACTGCGGAGTAGGGCTGGGTACCGACGCTTTTATCCAAAGCAACTTACAAGTGCTACAATTATCAGAGGTTGCACGCCTAGGGGTTAAGGGTCTTGCTCAGGGACACATTGGTAGATGTATTCCAGTGGGAATGAATCCCGGATTTCCCACACCAAAGGCATGGGTCATACCTTCCACACCATCACCACCGCACTTTAAAATACTTTTCAGCCACCGACCAAATTGTCTCTGAAGCTTCAATGATTTTTAAGCCAAGGACCCGTTAACTGAAAGCAGGGACCCTACTACTGTATAAAATGAAAGTGCATATTAAACTGGGCCTACAGTAACGTGTAGGGCAGCCTAAAGCCTTTACACATACCTTTCTAGTGCATACAATACTAAGCTATTAAAATAGTTGCCATTGTTTTATAAATTCTAGTTTAATGTTAAACATGCACGTGGCACAGGGTTCCTTAGGATGAACTGTTTCTGTGGATGGCTACTTCCGTGACTACCTTGTCTATTGGCCGGTAAGACTAGCATCAGTTGGCTGATTTTGATGTGCTGATACTAAGTGGGAGTCGTGTTAAGACATTTTTTTAAAAACTTTCAAAAGTAACAAAAATTTCGAGGCCCCCCCCACAGTGACACTGAGGACCCCCTAGGGCCAATTGTAACCTTCCCCACTGCAGACAAACACCAGATGTTAAAGGGTGTTTTGTCCAGTGGGAAAGGGACTTTCTGTCAACTCACTGGTGTCCCTGGTTCACCCAAACCCATTGGTCCAAGAGGACCTGGTCTTCCTTGGTTCCCCTTGTCACCCTAAAAAAATCAAGTTTACAGATTAGAGAGAAATTAAAGTATACAAGACACACATTGGCTTTCTCGCAGATAGGCAAGAAAATTGTAATAAAATGCTAAACCAGATATAAACGTACCTTAGGACCCGGGAACCCAATGCCATTATCTCCTGGAGGTCCAGATGCTCCCCTCAGTCCTCGGTCACCCTTTTATGGGAGGGAAAAAGACACTTACAAATATATACATTCACACACATATATATATATATATATATATATATACACACACACACACACACACAC
>NC_045740.1:30460353-30461626 GCF_008692095.1 Etheostoma spectabile | reverse complement strand
CACACACACACACACACACACACACACACACACACACACACACACACACATGACTATCAGTGTTCTTACTTTAGATCCAGATGTCCCCTCTGGACCCTGATCTCCAGTTGCTCCTCTGGCTCCCTGAGACAGGAACAAAACAGGAAAGGGCAAATCAATACATATGATTCTATAAATAACACAAAAGGAAATCAATATGAAAGAAAAACATAAAGTCTTCCATTTTCTAATGTGAAGAACTAGTTGATATTGCTGGTATCTTTTGGGTTTGAGACACACACCGTGATATTTAGCGTATTGGGGGGGGGGTTATTAACTATGGGAAGTTAAATGTGGTGTAGAGAACCAGAGATATTGTCTTTTTTATGTTTTTCTTCCTTTTGAAAAACCTTGTGCGCTACCCACAATGCAACATCAATTTGGTCGGAGGCTTGGGTTGGGGTACGGCTACATTAGCCGCTTTTAGCATAGCACGGCCAGGTGCAGACATTCAGGTGCGTTATGCTGGTAGTGGCCAACGTAGCCTGCAGCACCCCCACCCCCAAACGTTTAAACTTGTAGGCTTTAGACCCAACTGACACTGACTCAAGGGACATCAGTTAAGGCCATTCATCAAAGGGAAAAAGGCTTTATGTAACTTCTTTCACATATGCAGTAACACCTGGAGACAGACTCGATATGTAAAATCAGCGGCGTTCCCCTTTATTTATGGGATCATGTTGATATTACTTTCCCTTCAGATCCCCTTAGAGACAGTTGAAACTAGGGCTGAGCATCTCTAATGTAATTGGTAATCATGCACGAGTGATTATATATGTATATAGTATATATTTTTTATTAGGTAGTGTAGATCACGTGTCAAACTCAAGGCCCGGGGACCAAATCCGGCCCCTTTCCAAATTTTGATCCAGCCCGCATATCACTTTAGGTTTTTCAGCAAATTTTGCCCCGACTAGTTGTCCAAAAAAGTTAGTTAACTGTTTTTCACACTGTAATTGTGTGACACTCAAAGCAGATTGGGGCAGCTTTGCCGACTTTGAGCTTCAGAAACCCCCCCCCACAAGCAGAGAGTTTCCATATTCAGGCTGTGAAGCAGGTTGTTGTGAGTCGGCTGTGTGGTCGCTGTGTGGAAATTGCGGCAAGATGCAAGAGACAATTTCTCACTTTGAGCACACGAGAAGCGTGGCTCGTTTATTCAACAGGGAAAACCAAGAGAGTACAGAATAAGGTGCTGAGCCTAATGCCAACCTCATAACGTCACACGTCATCACGC
>NC_045740.1:30460243-30460343 GCF_008692095.1 Etheostoma spectabile | reverse complement strand
TTTAAAGGGGCCGTGTTCCCTGAACAGTTATCATGAACTGTGGTGACTCAAGGGAAGTAAATTAATTGTCTAATTAAATGTGTGTGGAACAACACTTATC
>NC_045740.1:30459797-30460233 GCF_008692095.1 Etheostoma spectabile | reverse complement strand
ATTATGTATGTCACAGTCACTACACACGTCCCCCAGAATTCACCATATCAAAAGAAGAATTTTTTCTGCGCCGCTGTGGAGGCTGGGGGGGCCCAGCCACAGCTGGTGCCTCGTCATGACACGGGTGTAGGGCGTCCACAGTGGGAGGCTCGGAAGGGGGCGGGATTTGGGGCAGGGGCAGAGCCGGTGGCCGACCACGTTGTGGGGGTTTGGACAGGTCAACAGGCCTGGCCATGTCCAAGTGAGCAGGTTTGAGGCGGTCAATGGAAAGTCGCTCTGGTTTCCCGCCCCTGTCCACTACAAAATTTGCACCTGACTCCAAAACTCGAAATGGGCCCTCGTAGGGCGGGCATAGCGGTCCCCTGTGGGCCTCCTGGCGGACGAAAACATAGTCAGGCGTCTGAAGCCCAGCGGGGATGTGTGACTGAGGAAGTCC
>NC_045740.1:30457625-30459787 GCF_008692095.1 Etheostoma spectabile | reverse complement strand
AGGAAGTGGGGACAGGCACAAAAAGCCTGGCATTGTCCAGTAAGGTAGACCGCTGGAGAGTAGCAGACCAGGGAACCGTGGCAGTAGGGACAAAAGCATTCCACAGCTCTGATGTGAATTGTGCTCCCCTGTCAGAGGAGATGTCTGATGGCAACCCAAGTGCCGATAAATGCCCGTGTCATCTCAACAGCCGTCACTGACGTCAGTGGTACAGCCTCAGGCCAGCGGGTGGTCCTGTCAACCATGGTAAACAGGTATGTGAAACCGTTAGAGGGGGGCAGGGGACCAACCAGATCAACATTCACATGGTCAAAACGTCTCTCTGGAACGGGGAACCCCTCTAACGGGGCTTTAGTGTGACGGTTCACTTTGAACCGTTGGCAGTCAACACAGGTGTGGGCCCAGTCCCTAACGTCCTTCTTGAGGCCGCGCCAAACAAACTTTGCTGCAACCAGTTTTTGTGACACTTCGAAACTTGGTGGGAGAGACCATGAATGGCATCAAAAACTTTACGTCTCCATCCTGGGGGACGAGTGGGAGGACGGCCTGGGGAGACGTCAACACAGGAGTGTGGTGCCAGCATCGCCAAAAACCACATTCTCAACTTTCAGCCAGTAGTCGAGGTCCTCAGGAGTTCCAGTCCGGGTCTGTGGTGATCCATTGCCATGTGATTGTAATCCAAACCGAGAGGACTGCCCGCTGTACGGCCGCCCTGACAGGCAGTCCGCCACTGGTTGTTCTTACGGCACGTGCTGCAAGTCCGTAGTGAACTCCGAAATGTAGGACAGATGACGTTGCTGGCGGGCGGACCACGGCTCAGCTACCTTGGCCTGGCAAAAGTCAGGCTTGTGGTCCACAAAAGCAGTGAAGTGTCGGCCTTCCAGTAGGGAACGAAAATGTCGAAGGGAGGTAGAGACCCAATAATCGGGAGGCTCGTCGAGTTGTACTTCCGTCACTGGGGGTAACTGAGACCTAAAGAAAGCCACGGCTGCCACGGCCACCACCCACCCGCTCGTAGAGAGCCCCGACAGCGTATGTGAGGCATCTGAGGGATGGCATGGGGGCTGTGGGAGAAGGGTGAGCCAACAGGGGTGGCGTCGCTAGGGCTTCTTAGTGGCAGCGAACGCCTTCTCCTGCTCTCAGTCCAGTCCACAGCCTTGGGTTTACCTTCAAAGCCTCATGCAGGGCTGCATGAGCTGACGGCACGAGAAAGAAGCAATGGTAAAAATTCACCATTCCAGGAACTCTGCGGCTTGACAGTGAGTGGGCGTGGGAATTGTGCGACCGCCTCCACTTTGAAGGGAGGGGGACTGCCCCCGTCTCAGTGACTCTGTGTCCTAGGAAGTCTATGGTGGAGAGACCAAAATGGCACTTGACGGGGTTGATAATTAGTCCATGTTGGCTAAGCCGTCAAACAGGGTGCGAAGGTGTGCAGGTGTTGAGATTTGGAGTTCTCGCCACCAGGTGTCATCCAAGTACACAAAAAGAAAGGGCAGGTCCGCAAAACTGAGTCCATGAGGCGCTGAAAAGACTGAGCTGCGTTTTCAGTCCGAATGGCATGCGCAGGAACTGGCAGAACAAACGGCGTGATCACTGCTGTTTGGGACGTCAGTGGGTGTACTGGCACCTGATGATATCCCTGACGAGGTCCACTTGGAAGATCACCTTACCCGCAGGTGTGCAGAGAAATCCTGTATGTTCGGGACTGGGTAGCGGTCAGGTGTTGTAGCTCATAGCCGCTCGGTGTGTGCGCACGGGCGCCAGCCGCCGCCAGGTTTAGGGGCGATGTGGAGGGGTGACGCCACGAACTGTTGGAACGGGGACTATGCCGCGTGTTCCATAATGGCAAACCAGCTTTGCAACGGCAAGCTTGGTCGGTTGAGGCGCCGAGCGCGGGCGTAGACGGCGGACCCGTTGTGGCGATATGATGCTCCACACCCATGTTCATGGTAGATGCAGAGAAAGTGGGCTGGTGAGGGCGGGAAACCGGCAAGCAGACGGTGGAAGTCATCCGACGGCACGCATCCCCTTTTGCGTCTTTATCCATGAAAGGACCCTACCCGCGCTTGAAGTTAAAGAATGACAGGCTGCAGCATACACGTAGATGCGGCCTTCTTGTGCAGCCTCTGCCTGTCCCCTTCCCCGCACCGCCCTGTTTCCCG
>NC_045740.1:30457465-30457600 GCF_008692095.1 Etheostoma spectabile | reverse complement strand
AGGGGACCAACCAGATCAACATTCACATGGTCAAAACGTCTCTCTGGAACGGGGAACCCCTCTAACGGGGCTTTAGTGTGACGGTTCACTTTGAACCGTTGGCAGTCAACACAGGTGTGGGCCCAGTCCCTAACG
>NC_045740.1:30457247-30457455 GCF_008692095.1 Etheostoma spectabile | reverse complement strand
GGCCGCGCCAAACAAACTTTGCTGCAACCAGTTTTTGTGACACTTTCGAAACTTGGTGGGAGAGACCATGAATGGCATCAAAAACTTTACGTCTCCATCCTGTGGGGACGAGTGGCCGAGGACGGCCTGGGGAGACGTCACACAGGAGTGTGGTGCCAGCATCGCCAAAAACCACATTCTCAACTTTCAGCCCAGTAGTCGAGGTCCT
>NC_045740.1:30456892-30457237 GCF_008692095.1 Etheostoma spectabile | reverse complement strand
ACGTCCGGGTCTGTGGTCTGATCCATTGCCATGTGATTGTAATCCAAACCGAGATGGACTGCCCCTGCTACGGCCCGTGACAGGCAGTCCGCCACGTGGTTGTTCTTACCGGGAACGTGCTGCAAGTCCGTAGTGAACTCCGAAATGTAGGACAGATGACGTTGCTGGCGGGCGGACCACGGCTCAGCTACCTTGGCCATGGCAAAAGTCAGCGGCTTGTGGTCCACAAAAGCAGTGAAGTGTCGGCCTTCCAGTAGGGAACGAAAATGTCTGAAGGCGAGGTAGAGACCCAATAGCTCTCGGTCGAAAGTGTTGTACTTCCGCTCACTGGGGCGTAACTGACGA
>NC_045740.1:30456631-30456882 GCF_008692095.1 Etheostoma spectabile | reverse complement strand
CCAGCGGCTGCCAGGCCCCACCCACCCACTGCTCGTAGAGAGCCCCGACAGCGTAGTCCGAGGCATCTGAGGTGATGGCGATGGGGGCTGTGGGAGAACAACAGGGTGGCGTTCGCTAGGGCTTTTCCTTAGTGGACATGCGACGCTTCTCCCTGCCTCCTGCTTGGGTTTACCTTTCAAAGCCTCATGCAAGGGCTGCATGAGCTGAGCGGCACGAGGAAAGAAGCAATGGTAAAAATTCACCATTCCCA
>NC_045740.1:30456557-30456621 GCF_008692095.1 Etheostoma spectabile | reverse complement strand
CAGGGCTTTGACAGTGAGGGGGCGTGGGAATTGTGCGACCGCCTCCACTTTTGAAGGGAGGGGG
>NC_045740.1:30455338-30456547 GCF_008692095.1 Etheostoma spectabile | reverse complement strand
TCTCAGTGACTCTGTGTCCTAGGAAGTCTATGGTGGAGAGACCAAACTGGCACTTGACGGGGTTGATAATTAGTCCATGTTGGCTAAGCCGCTCAAACAGGGTGCGAAGGTGTGCCAGGTGTTGAGATTTGGATGTGCTCGCCACCAGGATGTCATCCAAGTACACAAAAAGAAAGGGCAGGTCCCGCAAAACTGAGTCCATGAGGCGCTGAAAAGACTGAGCTGCGTTTTTCAGTCCGAATGGCATGCGCAGGAACTCGAACAGACCAAACGGCGTGATCACTGCTGTTTTGGGAACGTCCAGTGGGTGTACTGGCACCTGATGATATCCCCTGACGAGGTCCACTTTGGAAAAGATCACCTTACCCGCCAGGTGTGCAGAGAAATCCTGTATGTTCGGGACTGGGTAGCGGTCAGGTGTTGTAGCCTCATTAAGCCGTCGGTAGTTGCTGCACGGGCGCCAGCCGCCGCCAGGTTTAGGGGCGATGTGGAGGGGTGACGCCCACGAACTGTTGGAACGGTGGACTATGCCCAGGTGTTCCATATTTGCAAACTCAGCTTTTGCAACGGCAAGCTTGGTCGGGTTGAGGCGCCGAGCGCGGGCGTAGACGGGCGGACCCGTAGTGGCGATATGATGCTTCCACACCATGCGTCATGGTAGATGCAGAGAAAGTGGCGGGTGAGGGCTGGGAAACCGGCAAGCAGACGGTGGAAGTCATCCGAATGAGAGCATGTAGACGTCTTACAGAATCCCCCCGAGTATGAACGTAAGAGCAAAACGTGACAGCATTGATCAAACGGCGGTTCTTTACATCCATAACAGTCCATGTGCACACAAAAATCGGCGCCGAGGAGGGAAGGCGCGACCTTTGCTGTAACAAAATCCCAGCCAAACCGCTGTCCTTCAAACACAATTCCACGAACCTCGTCATATGTCGGATGGGGCTACCGTTTGCAGCTTCCAGGGGGGGCCGTGGCCACCGGTCAACATGTCAAACGGGATGCAGGACAGGACCTCCTCTGTGCCCCCGGGTCGCACAGAAACGTCGTCCGGAGATGCGGCACAGATGAAAAGCAGCCTGCCCAAGCGGCCGACGCTCATGGCCACTACTGAGCGCCGGCCCCGGCGTTTCTCGACCCGCCAAAAACTACATGGCGAACGGCATTTGCTAGCCTTGGGTCCGAACTTTGCATGGTAAAAACACAAGC
>NC_045740.1:30420545-30455313 GCF_008692095.1 Etheostoma spectabile | reverse complement strand
GTCCTGCGCGTTCGGACTTGTGGTGCGGCGACTTTTCCGCGCGCATCACTCCTGTGACACTGGACGACTCCACACTGTCGCTGCAACCACTTCCCGCCAGCGGCAGTCTTCAGGTCCCCAAAGTCTTCAGGCTTGTGTTTTGACCATGAAAGTTCGGACCCAAGGCTAGCACTGCCAGTTCGCCATTGTATTTTTTGGCGGGTCGAGAAACCCGGGGCCGCGCTCAGTAGTGGCCATGAGCGTCGGCCGCTTGGGCAGGCTGCTTTTCATCTGTGACAGCATCTCCGGACGACGTTTCTGTGCGACACGGGGGCACAGAGGAGCGTCCTGTCCTGCATCCCGTTTGACATGTTGACGCGTGGCCACGGCCCCCCCCTGGAAGCTGCAAACGTACCCCATCCGACATATTAAACGAGGTTCGTGGAATGTGTTTTGAAGGACAGCGGTGTTGGCTGGGATTTTTGTTACAGGCAAAGGTCGCCATTCCCCTCCTCTCGCCGATTTTTGTGTGCACATGGACTGTTAGTGGATGTAAGAACCGCTTTGATCAATGCTGTCAGTTTTTGCTCTTATACGGTTCATACTCGGCGGGGGGATTCTGTAAGACTGTCTAGTCATGCTCCATTTCGGATGACTTCCACCGTCTGCTTGCCGGTTTCCCGCCCTCACCAGCCCACTTTCTCTGCATCTACCATGAGCGATGGTGTGGAGCAATCCTATATCGCCACTACGGGTCCGCCCGTCTACGCCCGCGCTCCGCCTCACCCACCAAGCTTGCCGTTGCAAAGCTGATGTTTGCAAATATGACACCGGGCATAGTCCCACGTTCCAATTCGTGGGCGTCACCCCTCCACATCGCCCCTAAACCTGGCGGCGGCTGCGCCCGTGCAGCAATTACCGACGGACTTAATGAGCTACAACACCTGACCGCTACCCAGTCCGAACATACAGGATTTCTCTGGCCACCTGGCGGGTTAAGGTGATCTTTTCCAAGTGGACCTCTTCTGGGGTATCAAGCATGCCAGTACACCCACTGACGTTCCAAACACAGTGATCACGCCGTTTGGTCTGTTCGAGTTCCTGCGCATGCCATTCGGACTGAAAACGCAGCTCGTCTTTTCGGCGCCTCATGGACTCAGTTTTGCGGACCTGCCCGTTCTTTTTGTGTACTTGGTGACATCCTGGTGGTCGCAGCAATCAATCTCAACACCTGGCAAACCTTCGCACCCTGTTTGAGCGGCTTAGCCAACATGACTAATTATCAACCCCGTCAAGTGCCAGTTTGGTCTCTCCACCATAGACTTCCTGGCACAGAGTCAGAGAGAGCGGGTCCAGTCCCCCTCCCTTCAAAGTGGAGGCGGTCGCACAATTCCCCGCCCCCTCACTGTCAGAGCCCGCAGGGATTCTGGGAAGTGTGAATTTTACCATTGCTTCTTTCCTCGTGCCGCTCACTCATTCAGCCCTTAATGAGGTTGAAGGTAACCCAAGCGGCTGTGACTGGAACTGATAGCAGGGAGAAGCGTTCGCTGTCCACTAAGGAAAAGCCCTAGCGAACGCCACCCTGTTGTCTCCCCTTCTCCCACACCCCCAGCTGCCATCACCTCGATGCTCGACTACGCTGTCGGGCTCTCTACGAGCAGTGGGTGGTGGGGCCTGGCAGACGCTGGCTTTCTTGTAGCTCAGTTTACGCCCCAGTGAGCGAAGTACAACACTTCGCGACCGAGAGCATTGGGTCCTACCTTCGCCTTCAAGCATTTTCGTTCCCACTGGAAGCCGACCTTCACTGCTTTTGTGGACCACAAGAGCCGGACTTTGGCATGGCCAATTAGCTGACCTGGTCCCCGCGCCAGCAAGTCCTCTGTCCTACTTTCGGAGTTCACTACTGACTTGCAGCCCGTTGCCGTAAGAACAACCACGTGGCGGCCTGCCTGTCACGGGCCGTATAAGGGGCAGTCCATCTCGGTTTGGATTACAACCCCATGGCATGGATCGACCACAGACCCGGCCGTGAACTCCTGAGGACCTCGACTACTGGGCTGAAAGTTAGGAATGTGGTTTTTGTGGCGATGCTGCACCACACTCCTGTGTGACGCTCCCCAGGCCGTCCTCGGCCACTCGTCCCCACAGATGGAACGTAAGTTTTTGATGCCATTCATGGTCTCTCCCACCAGTTTCGAAGTGCACCAAAACTGGTTGCAGCAAAGTTTGTTTGGCGCGCCTCAAAAGGCGTTGGGGGACTGGGCCCACACTGTGTTGACTGCCCAACGGTTCAAAGTGAACCGTCACACTAAAGCCCCGTTTAGAGGGGTTCCCGGTCCAGAGAGACGTTTTGACCATAGTGACTTTGGTCTGGTTGTCCCCCTGCCCCTCTAACGGTTTCACATACCTGTTGTACCATGGTTTGACAGACCACCCCGGCCTGGCGTACCACTGACGTCAGTGACGGCTTGTGAGATGACAACGGCCATTTATCGGCACTTGGTTGCCACAGACATCTCCTCTCAGGGAGCACAATTCACCTCAAGCTGTGGAATGCTTTTGTCCACTGCCACGGTTCCCTGGTCTGCTACTCTCCAGCGGTCTACCCTTACTGGACAGGCCAGCTTTTTGTGCCTGTCCCCACTTCCTGTCACGGACCTTCTCGTCACACATCCCCGCTGGCTGCAGACGCCTGCTATTTTTTCGTCCGCCAGGAGGCCCACAGGTGACCGCTATCCCGCCCTACGGGGCCCATTTCGAGTTTTGGAGTCAGGTGACCAATATTTTGTAGTGGACAGGGGCGGAAACCAAGGCGACTTTCCATTGACCCCTTCAACCTGCTCACTTTGACTGGCCAGGCCTTTGACCTGTCCAAACCCCACAACGTGGTCGGCCACCGGCTCTGCCCCTGCCCAATCCCCCCTTCCGACCTCCCCGGTGGACCCCTACACCCGTTCATGACGAGTCACCATGCTGTGCTGGCCCCCCCAGCCTCCACACGCGCAGAACAAATTCTGTCTTTTTGATATGGGGATCTGGGGGAACGTGTGTAGTGCCTGTGCATACTAATTCACCTTGTTATAAGTGTTTCCACACACTTTATTAGAACAATTAATTTACTTACCCTTGAGTCCCACAGTTCATGATAACTGTTCAGGGAACACGGCCCTTTAATGTTTTGAAGGCGTGATGACTGTGACGTTTATGAGGTTGGCATTAGCTCAGCACCTTATTCTGTACTCCTCTTGGTTTTCCCCTGTTGAATACGAGCCACGCTTCTCGTGTGCTCAAAGTGGGAAATTGTCTTTGCATCTTGCCGCTTTTCACACAGCGACCACACAGCCGACTCCAACAACTGCTTCACGCCTGAAATGGAAACCTCTGCTTGTGGGGGGGGTTTCTGAACTCAGTCGGCAAAGCTGCCCCATCTGCTTTGAGTGTCCACACAATTACAGGTGAAAAACAGTTAACTAACTTTTTTGGACAACTAGTCGGGCAAAATTTGCTGAAAAACCTAAGTGATTGCGGGCTGATCAAAATTTGGAAGGGGCCGGATTTGGTCCCGGGCCTTGAGTTTGACACGTGATCTACACTCCTAATAAAAAACTATCTATATACATTATAATCACTCGTGCATTATTCCATTACATTAAGATCTCAGCCCTAGTCAACTGTCTCAAGGGATCTGAAGGTAATTATCAACATGATCCCATAAATAAGGGGAACGCCGCTGATTTTACATATCGGTCTGTCTCCAGGTGTACTGCATATGTAAAGAGTTACATAAGCCTTTTTCCTTTGATGATGGCCTTAACTGATGTCCCTTGCAGTCGTCGTCTTGGTTCTAAACCTACAAGTTTTAAAACGTTTGGGTGGGGGCTGCGCTGCTACGTTGGCCACTACACATAACGCACCTGAATGTCTGCACCTGGCCGTGCTATGCTAAAAGCGGCTAATGTAGCCGACCAAACCCCACCCAGCCTCCGACCAAATTGATGTTGCATTGTGGTTAGCGCACAGGTTTTTCACAGGAAGAAAAACATAAAAAAGACATATCTCTGGTTCTCTACACCACATTTACTTCCCATAGTTAATAACCCCCCCCCAAACGCTAAATATCACGGGGTGTGTCTCAAACCCAGATACCAGCATATCAACTAGTTCTTTCACATTAGAAAATGGAAGACTTTATGTTTTTCTTTCATATGATTTCCTTTTGTGTTTATTTATCGAAATCAATGTATTGATTTGCCTTTCCTGTGTTGTTCCTGTCTCAGGGAGCCAGAGAGCAACTGAGAATCAGGGTCCAAGGGACATCTGATCTAAAGTAAGACACTGATAGTCTGTGTGTGTGTGTGTTTGTGTGTGTGTGTGTGTGTGTGTGTGTGTGTTGTGTGTGTGTGTGATGTGTGTGTGTGTGTATATATATATATTATATATATATATGTGTGTGATGTATAATTTGTAAGTGTCTTTTCCCTCCCATAAAAGGGGTGACCGAGGACTGAGGGGGCATCGGACTCCGGAGATAATGGCTGGGTTCCCGGGTCCTAAGGTACGTTATATCTGTTTTACATTTTTTTACAATTTTTCCTGCATCTGCGAGAAAGCCAGGTGTGGCCTTGTATACTTTATTGCTCTCTAATCTGTAAACTTGATTTTTTTAGGGTGACAGGAACCAAGGAAGACCAGGTCCTCTTGACCAATGGGTTTGTTGTGACCCAGGGACACCAGTGAGTTGACAGAAAGTCCCTTACCCACTGGACAAACACCCTTTAACATCGGTGTTGTTTTTGTCTGCAGTGGAAGTTACAATTGGCCCGAGGGGTCCTCAGTGTCACTGTGGGGGGGCCTCGAATTTTTGTTACTTTTGAAAGTTTTTAAAAATGTCTTAACACACTCCCACTTAGTATCAACACATCAAAATCAGCAACTGATGCTAGTCCTTACGGCCAATAGACAGGTCATCACGAGTAGGCCATCCACAGAAACCGTTCCCTAAGGACCCTGTGCCACGTGCTGTTTCCACATTAACTAGAATTATAAAAAATGGCAACTATTTTAATACTTAGTATGTATGCACTAAAAGGATGTGTAAAGCTTTAGGCTGCCTACACGTTACTGTAGGCCCAGTTTAATATGCACTTTCATTTTATCAGTAGTAGGGTCCCTGCTTTCATAACGGTCTGGCTTAAAATATCATTGAAGCTTCAGAGACAATTTGGTCGTGGCTGAAAAGTTTTTAAAGTGCGGTGGTGTTGTGGGAGTATGACCCCGCCTTGGTGTGGGAAATCCGGGATTCATTCCCACCTGGAATCATCTACCAATGTGTCCCTGAGCAAGACCCTTAAACCCCTAGGCGTGCAACCTCTGTAATTGTAGGACTTGTGATTGCTTTGGTAAAAGCGTCGTACCCAGCCCTACTCCGCTAGGGGCAGCGGTATTTATCTCCTTTTTGCCCCTTTTCCGGCGCTATGCTTTAGCTTATTGTTTCAACCAAATTCCTTCTGTCTTTCTGCAAGCGATGCTCGGACATTGTTCCAAATAGTGGGCACCGAGTCCTTTTGGGCTGTGTGATGGAAAATCACATTTTTCATAACATATTACTATTGACTTGTTTTTGTTTTTTGCTGTGTCTTTTGTATTTTGATGTATGTCCCTGATGGCCTACCTGGATGTCTCTGTTTATCTAAATTGCAGAGACGGCTTTTCTCTACCTCCTATTTTGTCACAGATTTTGGGGGTCAGAGGCAGATGACTGATAGTCAGAAGGGCTGTTCATTTGACCCCCGGCAGCTTTTTTACAGCAACTTTATTACTTTAAATCATATTTATGTCTTCCAGTTTAAATTACTATAAAATGTCATATCTGTTAATGCTAACATTTGATATTTCTCTTGTTTTGCTGAGTTTAGGTCCGCGGGGCCACCGGGGATGCAGGATCGCCAGGGTTTCCCGGTGGGTCTCCCAGGGCCAAGGTCGTCCAGGACAAGGGCTCACTACGACTAGCATGTTCCAATTATCCATCCTTTATTTAAGATTGTCTGCAATGCACGGGGATACACATTCCAAAACAATGACAAAGTCTTACAAAATATGAATGTGACAAAATAGGTTGAAGAACCCTCTTTTTAAAGTTATTTATAAATTGTGGTATAGGTATTAGGCCTTCCACTGAAAGTGTTAAGGAACCTATTGTTTTGCAAGAATTGTTTATTTTTCCGAGTCCTTCGTTGCATTTTTGAAGCGGATAGAACCACTAATCTTACAAGAATGTGCACATGCTCTATGTCAGACCTGGGGATAAAGTTCGGTAGTGAGTGGGCTCGGCCGTTTACCAGGGGCTCCAAAGCGCCCCATAACCTTCCATGACATCAGGTAGCTCTGTGCATCCTCATGACAAAAAGTTATTAAAAGAATTTGATAGCAAAAGAATGCGCAAGTTTAGAGGACAACTTCCTGTAGTTGGCTGTTGAACAGGAGTTGTGTATGTTGGCCACAGTGATTCGGATGGTGGAGTTGGGGATGAGCATCCTTGACATATTTGGAGTGAATTATTTTTCTTACTTCCCAGAACGTTAATCCGAGCTGCCGAAATTTGCTGTTTGCCTCGGAAAAAATGCACATGTATGGAGGACTGACTTCCTACGTGGTAGTCCAACAGGAAGGGGCACCCGCTAGGTCGACAGAGGGAACTCTGTTCCACTAAGGTTGTGCGCAACCATGCTTGGAGGGGTCTAGGCCCGTTCATTTCTGCTTGCAGCCTTATGTTTTATATTAATTGTTACACGGCCTATTTTGTCATTATTCTAATCATTCATATTATAGTTGTAATATTTGAGTGCTAATATGCCAATATGATTTGTTATTTCCTGGGTCTTACTGACTCCGTAACCCCTACCTGTGTGTTTCTTGCAGCGATCGGGGGTATGATGGTCTCAAAGGCAGCCGTGACCTCCAGGATTTGGACAAGGTGATAAGGACGGTTAAAGACGGTTGGGATCGCAACCCCTGTGATACTGTGAACGGTGACCCGTCTAACCTGTATCCTGTCTGACCCTCAGGGAACCCTGGAGGCCCCAGGGTGCCAGGCATGGTGGGGCTTTCTCAGGGCAGGCATCCAAGGAGATAAGCAAGCCAATAAACATTTCAGGAATCTGCTCCCCCCATTATCCTTTCTTTGTGTAGCTATATTTTAAATTGTTTCCTTTGTCCATAGGGGACCACGGGCCAGCTGGCCTCTGGTCCAGAGGACCTCCTGGAACTGGGTATTGGACCAAAGTTAGTAGCAGTTTTTTTCAATTCATATGTATTTGAATTATTTAATGAAGGTTTGATACATTTTTTATTATTGTCCAGCCCTGCCCCCACGCCCACCCACCACAGCCCGAGCCAGCCCACCCCTTGTTGGTTGGTGGATTACACTGGGCGGTTGTATTATCTAAGGAATGGGTGAAGCGTACACGATATTAAGCAGGGCATGACAGCAACCAGACTTACCAGGGCTCACCTTTTCAATGTGTGTTTTTTTACATATATAAACCCAATAATCTTAAAACTTGAAATTAAATATACATTTTATTTGTTGCGTCCTAAATCTTAAAGCTAACGTTTCTGCCAACAAATTCAGCTGTTGTGCGACAGCGCGTTTGAAAGTATGAAAAGAAATCGGTGCTAATAGGCACCGCTGCCCGTTTTCGGTGCTTCATTACAGCGCCACTTAATTACTGCTCCTGCCCGGCATAAATGCGTAAGACGTAAATCCACCGTTACCATAGGAATCTGGCCATGGAACAAGGCTTTTAAGAGAATGTGAGATAACGCTCTGATTGGTTTTGCACGTTACGCCCAAACTACACCTAGGAGTAATAGATATAAAACTTTCTAAAGGCCATAATGATTAAATGTAAATGTTGAAACATTTTGGATGCACCTGTTTCAGCTGATTCAGGCCCTTGAAAATGAACGCGATATTAGTACATGCAAATACTTAAATAAGCATATATGTGTAATACTGAGCCTTAACGGTGTTTCATGGACGGAAGGATATTAACTAGTTGCCTATAAGATTGTATGATGCAAAAGTCAGCTCAGAGGCGTGTTATCAGTACTTCTTTATTGGAATGTAAATTGTACATCCCATCGCTAGCGCAGGGATCTGGGAGACAACGATTCCTCTACCCGGATGGCGCCTTTTATCCCCCCCACACACACACACACACACACACACACACACAATTGCTGTAGCCAGAGGACCAGGAGGATTAACAAAAACATGATGAATTCTTCTGGATTTGGCCACCTCATTGATCATTCAGTGATTTATTGGTTTCCCAGTGACCACGGTTTCCCTGGAGAGCCTGGACCTCAGGCAAGAGGGGTGTTGGTGAACCAGATCAGGTAGGCCAACCAAACCCCCTTTAAATAAAGCAGGTTCAGTGTAAAGCAAAGTGGCACCTAGGAGTTTGAGTAATGTGGGTTTTTTTCAGGGGAGCCCGGCCTGACGGGACGGCTGGGATACCTGGCTTCCTGGGAGGAGTAGCTGTTGGGCCTAAGGTGAGTCAGGACTGCAGGCCAAAAGGTACACATTTTAAAGTTTTGTAAGTTGTATGGTCCTTTTGGCAGATATGGAACATACCCAGTTACCTACAGTTAGTTAGCCTACTTCCGTATTTTGAAATGGGTAGTCATAGATAAACTTGCGCAAATGTCTAGTACATTCGCCCATCCCTTAGGTAATTTGCTCCAAGGATGTATTTTAATCTGTGGAGACCCTGAGTGTTTCCCAGCTCTGATAATGATAACAGGCTCTCGTGAACCCACAGGACCCAGACTTTAACTGTACTATGTTAGAAATAAGTGAGAGACAAAAGGAAGTGGAAAAACAACAACACATAAGTAGTTGTGAACATAAAATGACCCCGCGTCTGCATTATGTCCCACCTCAGCCCCTCGCTTCAGCTGGTTGACATATCAGAAGTTAAAGACACAAGTCAGGTTGTCTCTAAAAGTAACTCCTGGTACCCCACACTGAAGGTCCTGCACGAGGTCCCAGGATGGTTTGCTCCCCCTCCTACACACACAACGCATCACAAGCACATTTGTTGCGCTATTGGGCATGTTGGTTAATGCTCTGATATGGCGTGTCTGCTGTTTAATCTAGGGTGAGATGGGGTTTGCCAGGTCGGCGAGGTCAGAAGGAGCGCCGGGCAAAGGTTTCCCGGGTGAAAGGTATGCAACTCACCATGATCCAATCTGCCCAGGGTTTTATATTTCCAGAATCTACGAGTTCTCCGATTGCTTTTTGTTTTAACGTGACAAAAGTTGCTTTGTAGTAATACCCTTGCATGTGGGTTCGTTGAAGGTGCAAGTTGTAAAACTGGCACGTATGCAAGCAGTCTTGGTATGGATTGTGTAAGCGTTTACAGTACATATTTACATATCATTATGTGATACTTACCAGGTACTGTACATGCAATGGGATGATTTACTGGATTTTTTGTAATGAACATCAGAGATTCCGTTTGAATTCACGTATCCCTTCTATTACAGTACCAGACCTGTTGAGATGTAAGACGTCTGTGCATGTGTTTTTCACAGGGGACAGACCAGGTGACCGTGGACGAGGGGCCTTTCAGGGTCCCAGTCCCGTGGACCCGCTGGAGCTAAGGTAAGTGAATACTTGTACGCCTAAGCACTGTCTAATAAGGAGTACATTATTATTCCCCTGGGGGATTTAAAAACACCCAGTACAGACACACACACCACAGGACCATGCAGTTGGAGAGTTGTTGGAGTGGGTCAGGGCCCAGTAACTGCCAAGAAAATCCAAAGCTGACACTGACAGACATCAGTAGATGACATCACAAATCAGCGTTGTGGTTTTTTTCGGAAGCCTCCTTATCAAAGCTGTTTTACTATATTTTGATTTATGGTATTTTATATATTTATTTTTATATATTTGTCTTGAGACGTGCATTTATCAATGTAGCCCTTTGTCTGCAGGGAGGAGCTGGAGGTCCAGGTGGGGCCTACCTGACCGGCCGGGCGTGGCTTAACCGACAAAGGTGATGGACACACTCACACACACACCACACACAAACAACTGACTTACAAGCTTAGTCCTGTGATTGTGTGATGGGTGACGTTCATATTGTTGCACAGTTACACTCTTGCTTACAATCATCTACTTTCACCATCATTGCAAACAGACTATGTTGCCTCAACACACCTGATGACTGGGGCTAGGTATCCTGTGTGATCTCTGTTCCAAATTGTTGCAGCATAGCAACTAAAGCTTTTTCCTGTTACTGTACTGTGCTTTTCATTTCATGTTCACCTATAACCAGGTGTTGTTTTTGATCTTTTTATTATTTTATGTGATTTGCTATTGGTTTTGGTGCCTAAACTTAAGTGTTTTTGGCAGCTGGCGCTCACTTTTTCTGTCTAAATGCCTCTACCACGCCCAGAAAGCACCGTCACCTGCGCTGGTACCGGCTTCCCGAGCTCTGTAGAGGCTGGCTACAGCCGAAACTCTGCGCTTGGATTTCATCCTTCTATGGAACTATAGACTGTTCACGTTACAGCGCTTTACTAAATACTTCTATTTTAAGTATATAATGGCCATTGTTGAGTAGCATTGATCACTTTGAGGGGGGGTACATTTTGTCCCACCGGTGAAAAAATAATTCCAGGCAATGCAGGGTATGTAGACAGAAAAGGGAAAGGCCAAGTTAAAGCTGTCATATTGTAAATTGAAACCACATAAATCTCCCCTGCGTTTTATCCATTGTTTCTGTAAAAGAAAAACGCTGACTGAAGTCATGCAAATACAGTGGTTACAGCTGATTCCCATCTAGGAAACCACTTGAGCTTCTTCATCACATGACCATCTTTTTACAGTATTCTTTACTGCAACTGTACAGTAAGTGAGTGTTTGTACCTTTGACCAGCACAGGATTACAGTAACCCCCAGTCACAACCGGATTCTATGTTACAGTAGTACACACAGTAAAGAGTAAGATGGGCGGATTTTGTGTTGAAAAGGGAACCACCCAACACAGTACAACGATGATACCAAAGAAGGACACATTCACTGACACGAGGGAGAGGAAGACAACCGCTGCCCTGGACATTCTGTCTCTGGTTCCTTTTTTCATGAACCGTACATTCTTGCTCTGCCACGCCCCATATAAAGTTCAGTGCAGATGGTGAGACAAGTACACCAGATGATGTATGCGGAACACCCAAAAAGCAGCTAATCTATGCCAAAATCGCATCCATTCCCAAATAGGCCAAAGCGCGAAGCTTCTTTGTTTAAAAACACTACCATCACTGCAGACTGTGAATGGGTCGAACAGCCTGACTTAGAGGAATCGCAGAATGAGTCAACCTAGTCAGATTCACATCTACGATATAAGCATGACAATACAAAACACACATTTTGAGGGGTTAAATATATAACCTATATCCTACCACCACACTATATATTATAAGATCCAGTACATGATTGTATTGCTTATGTATTGAAGTCAAATGTGGGTTGTTTGGTCACTTGTCCAAAAAAACAGGGGATCCTGGCCTACCGGACCAGGCTGGACCTTTGGAGAACCTGGAGTCGAATCATTGGCCGAAGAGTAGACATCTCTCTATCATGTCTCATTATTCCCCAATACTTTAATTAATGTTAGGGGGTGAATGTTGAGGTCAGTTAAATCCTTACAGTAGGTGTCGCAACTACCCACCGGTAGGTCAGTTACCGTTTGGTCCCCAGGTCTTGACTGTTCTTCTGACTCTTCCTGTCAGGGTTACAAAGGAACAGGGACCTGTGGGGGCGCCAGGAATGAAGGTGAGAGGCTTCCCAGGACCACAGGTTGGGGAAACAGCCATCACCAGAGGGCACAGTTGAATGATCCTCCTATTCATGCGTGGACAGAGACTTTGTGTTGAGTGATGAACACTTTTCCTTGATCATTAGGGCTGCCTGCGGCTTACCCAGAGTGAAGGAGAGTGGAGTCCTGCCAGGTACAGACTCCCGGGAGCTAGGTGAGGTCGTGAGGTGTTTAAACACGGGTCACCAGACGCATCAGTCCACCAGACGATGGCAGCATAATGTAGAGCGCCACAGTTCTCTGTAACTCTATAATCAGAATATATTTGTGTTGCGTGTCACAGAATACGTCTTCTAACTAAATAGTCAGTGTGAATAATAAGTAGCGCAGGTGAATAATTAACACATTGAGCCTGTTGTGGATAAAACAACTAACCGTTCTAACACTGCAGAGGGAGGAGCCAGAGGCAGTGAACGTCTCACTGTGGGTCTCTGGTGCTCATGGTGTCGAGTCTGCGCTGAACGCCGCTCCCTCCACAGCCCCAGTGTATTGTGAGTGGGGGGAGAGTCAGTATTTTGGACAGCCAGCCTCTCTTGACAGACGTCTTTAAGAACAGGTACAAGTACTACGGGAAGTACGCCTAAGACAGACATAGGGCCTACATTACAAGTCACTGTATAAAAAATACGGTTACGTCAAAGTTTTCCACTGTAACTGTAGTTTTAAAAAACATCTTTAAATCACTTCAAATAATTCCCGTGATTTTAGGCTTCAGGGGGCCGCCGGGCTTTCAATAGACCGGTGGGAAACCCTAGGTTACTCATGTTAGAGCCCCACGAATTATCACCAAGTTAGGCTTTTCACAATCGCCGTATTGCCATTTTCAGAATCATTCATATGACAAATGAAATTATCGATAAATGATATTGAAAAACAAAAAAAAACGCGACGTCAACATGTATATACGTGATGGTGTTGCAGACTGTCCACCAGAGGATGATCACACACGTTATCAACTTCATACAGGCCCATGTGGACCGATTTGAAACAGATCTGGTAACCTGTTGTTTATCCTGTTTGTTTGGAAAGACCATAGCTGACTAGAACAACCTAAAATGTTGTGTAGGTGCTGCATAAGATAGATAGATATGTAATGGGACATATTTTTATTGCGGTTCTCTGTTTGCACAGGGTGACGAGGCCGCCGGGCGTGCCGGGGCCTCGGGCCCTCCTGAGTTGGTCTTAATGGACCAAAGGTCGTGTGTGTACAATGCAGTCTGAGAAGGATTTAAAACTCTATTGTTAACTAGAATCCATTCCTCTGCATATCATCATGTTTTAAAGCCGTACTAACTGAGATTGCTGTGATGTGTGGTATTCCCAGGCTCTACAGGGCAGCCTGGCCCACCGTGGCAGTTGGGCAGGATCAGAGAGGGCCCAGGGACCAAAGGTAGGCCATCAAAACACTTAAAAAGGCTGGTATAGTGTCATTCAACCAGGGATCACATGTTATTAAACTACGGTCGGATCGTTTTTCTTTGTTACCGGTGCTAAAACGATCTTTTTAAAACAGTGCCAGTGGCTGTCATACTTAAAAAGTTGTTTTTTTTTTTTTTTAGAATAAGAAAATGGAAGACCATCAAACCAGGTGGCTTGTTTATTGCTAAGGCATGTGAATCTACATAAATGATTTATTAAAAAGTAATAACATAATTATTTCACCAGTAAATGCTTTAAACAACAAAACAACCACCAGATTGGAAAAGGTATCTATTATTGATAAGATACTTTTCCTCTGGTGTTGTTTTGATGCTTCTTAGGCTACCGTCGGTTGTTTTTCCGGCACAGTCGTAGCAGTCAGAACTGTTGTATTTGCCGGTGGGAATCCTCTTCCTGTGAATACCGTCACAACGTTTCACCGGTAGCTGTCACGCATTTGAAACCGAGTTAGACTAGCAGGGCCACGTTACCTGCTGTCAAGTTAAATGTTAAACTAGCGGGACATGCAGCGATGTTGTTACTCTAACGTCTGTGTCGGAGCATCAGAGGGGCAGCCGGACGCATTGAGTGGCACCGGTATGAGGCTATGATCTATTCAGTGTGGTGGAGACCGATAGTTTAGGCACCCAACGTAAATTCCAACAAGATCATATTGTTGAACACACAGGGGGGTTGGTACAGCCTCTGGTGGAAGCTGGAAAATAGTGTGATAGGCTGTCCCGGTTGAGACGTACGCCCCTGCTGGACCATCAACCAATCAATGGAAGACTTCCAGATATGTCCTATTTGCGATTGATGACTCTTGACACACTAACCATCATCCTGCTTTATTCTGGTAGACGCCTGGGGTTAGGGGGACCAATTGCCCATCGGGGGCCAACGGGGAGGCCTTTCCCAGGGGAGAATGGTAAGACACAATACAGCTACTGCATGTGCCAGTGGCTGCATGGCCTGTGACATGATGATCTGATTAGCATGCTCCAACTTGCTCTACTAATGATGACTTTTTGCACACACACCACCACACACACACACACACCATGCACACACAGCACACACCACACACCACGGCACACACACACACCAGGTGACAGAGGCATGCTGAGACCGGGGAAGGAAGGAGACAAGGGAGACTATGGAGAACGGGATCAACTCGACTAATGGTATATATAACAGTCCATTTTGGATACATTTATCACTGACGGTGTTGGATGGAACAAACATTATTAGCAATTACCGTGAAATCGGACGTCCCTTACACCCGGTTGTAACAAACTCCCAACGGTTGAATACTGATGCTTGGTATCCTGTTTCTCAAGCTGGATACGACTCAAGAGCTCGCCCTCGTCTCTGTAAGGGACCAACGGGCGAGCCGCAGACTGGAACGCCTGTTAAATGACGTAGCACTGACGGGCGCAACAGTAGAGGTGTCCAAGACTTCAAATCTGCAAAAGACGCAGGTTTCGTGGGGGTGGATGGATCAAAACACAGGCCTTTAACCGCGAGACGGGGTCTTGTCATGTTCTTGTCCCGCTTGTCACATGTGTATGTACCCCACCCCCATATTTCTTTTCTTAACCAAAACTGTTCTTTGTGCCGTCTGTCAGTTGAACTTACGTCCTGACTAAGTAGAAGAGTCTCGAACCCCACACCTCTATAACTGACGGCCAAAGGGCAAGAAAGTGTCAAATAAATGTCCCAAATATGTCAAATAGTGGACGCCAAGAGTGCCGACCAAGCCCCTTCAGATTTGACGCTAAAAGGAGGGACTTTTTGTCGTCATAACAAACTGCCAGAAAGGCCGCGACCCAGCAGCGCTTTTTGTCTCAATGGGGTGAGAACGTGTTCTCTTAACAAACTCACGGGGCCGGTCATGGAGATTGGCCCACATGTTATCAATCCCAATTCCTAATCGGAGTTTATGTTACAGGGGAGGGCTGGAGAAAGGGAGAAACCCAGACTGACGGGAGCTAAGTGACTGGCAACAATGACGCTGATCTTTCTATCTTAAATTGAAATTGAGACTTTTTTCTTTTTGGTCTTCTGTGTTTCTGCACTCAGAGAGAAGAGGTCATCAGGATTATAAGGGAAATCGTGGTAAGTTGACCACATTGTATCAAGTTTCAACGTTACTCATAGTCAATGTCTAAAAGTGTAAATTAAGTCACAAATATAAAAACATATGAATTGCAATGCGTACCCACTAAAAAAGCTTTGAAACGTAGCATAGAGGAGTATAAGACAAAAAGCACTCTAATTAAAGTTGGGTCAAAACAAAATCCAAGACGCTTGTCTTTTCGAAAAAGAAGAAATCCTGATTCCCATGCCCTCTAACTAGAATAAATTAAAATCAACAACGCGTTGGCGTCCAGCCTCTCACGCACCAAGTTACAGGAAGGTACTCAGGTGAAAACATAAGCATCAGTGGGACAATTGGTATTCATGGTCACCAATCATCTATCTTTGTAACACAGTGTTCCTTATAGTGCGTTCCATTTTACTCTTGGTTTATTTTCCGGGAAACGTATCCGCCTCCTCAGCCAGTCTCCGACAGTCAACGATTGTGGTGTTAGCTAGTTAAGCTCTAACTTGGGAAGGCAGCTGACGCAGGAAAAGCTGAACGAACAGAAAATCGGGTTACAAATTCTTTTAACGCTCCATTTTACACACAAGCGTTCGGTGATTGGCCTCAGGCCCCTCCTTGAGTTTGGGAATGCAGCAGTAAGCTACTTTGAAACTTGAAAATAGCCTTAATTGAAGTACATTTGGAAACAGATAAAAAAAATGGGTGATCATTTATTTTAACTATGGACAATTCGTGATTAATGGGAATAAATATTTCTACATATGTTGCGATTTTAAACATATTGCAATATTCTGCAATATCTTGTTAATTTAAACCTTTTTCCAACATCATCCAGTTTCGAAAAGCGTCCCCAGAACTGAAACTTTAAGTCCAACTCTGTTTTATCTAAAAAGAAGCCATTTCCTTTTTGTTCATCTCACTCTCACTGTTCTTACTGCAGAATGGACAACTCCACCACCACATATTAATATATATATCATTTAATAACAAAAGATCCATACTTGGCGACGGTGTTCGATCCATATGCCACTGAAAATATTGCGCTACACGCCTGTATCTGATTTTTCTCCAACCCTAGTTCGATGGCACACATTTACATCATTTCTTTGTTTAAAGTACTTCTATTTAGGTATGTAATACATCGCTATTCTCTATTCATTCAACATAATTCAGCAGCCAGGGCTATGTAGACCGAAAGATGAAAATGTGACAACTTCTTCTTGACACAAGGCCCCATTCATCACCTGAAGACAGTTTTTTCAAGTACTCACATTCTATCTATCTTTTTCCCAACGATTTTAAAGCAGCAGTACTTGGATGTGTTTCCTCGACGGGAACTCTTTGAGCGGGTCCTTCTGGAGCCCTCGGGGGGTTTCCATCGTAGAAAGACGGAGTTTGGAGCAAAGCCAACGTTTCGTCCTGCTCACAAAGCCGACTCCGTATTTTTGCTTTCCAGAGCTGGACCAAATGAAACAAACACATATGAGCAAGGATTTTTTTACAGTAAATGACAGAGGAATAATTTCTATATTAAGCAGGCATTAATAATACACCAAAGTAGTAGTAGTAATTTATACCCCCCCTTGGCTAATATTAACTAGTTACCCTCTGAGTGATTTGTACTGACAAAGAAGAAGTGTGACTGATATTACGGAGTTAATAAAATATTGCTAATATGGAGGTTGTCATTCACTGTCATAAACATGTTGGAGTTTTTGGTACTACCTTTCCCCATCATAATTTCCATCCACCATTTCCATGGCAATGTTCCAAGATTTAATTAAAAAAGAAAACTTTCGGGGAAAAGATGTGTATTCATGAAAATAAATCATGACCATTGGAAGCCACGACAGAAGCTCTCCAACATATTTTACCGTTAATCAACTCTTAGATTTAGTGAGTTCATTTTTTTGTTAGGTTTTTAGGTTTGGTTTCCTAGCACCCCTCCCTGGCGCTTGTTTTTGAGGCTCACTTTTTACCTAGAAAAAGCCCGGTAAATACTGTAAATCCCTATGGAATCAAAATAGTTTGTCTTATCTGTGATTCAGTGAAATAAGCCATGTGCCCCGTTCAACTCCACCCCGCACTCCCCTATGCAGAATGTATCAGAACGATTCAAAAGGAAAACTTGAATCAGAATTGTTAAATCTAACAATGTCCAACCCTAGCAACAGGGTGGTTGGGGGTTGTCCAGTCTTGAGTGCTTACTGGGGAGGGTCCTGAGTCATCTATGAGGAGACGTGGCTCTTTCATCAGGGTCGAACCAATAACCTCCCTCTGACCTGAACTCTTCGTATAGAGGGTCCGTCTTGTCGCGACTCCTATCACAAACATCCTCGACCCCCTCAGCGTGGGCCATCCTTCGCCGTTTCTTCAAACTGCATGAGGTCGCGGGCTTCGGCCTGGCCGGCCGTTAACACCACCGCTACCTTCCTCACGCCATGCCGCGAGGCCTGGAACCGCTGGTTGGCGCGGTTGTTGGCGCTGCCCGGGAGGTGCCCTGCCGAGGTAAGTCATCTTCCTGACGGCGGCCTTGACTTCGTCCCGGCTGAGCTCTGCTGCAAGCCTGACCACCACCTTTTCCCGTGGCTGTAGAGCACCACGCCGACCCGCCCGGCGTCTCGGCTCACAGCAGCTGCGCCACGACGCCGTCACAAGTCCTTCACCAGCTCATTTTTCTCTGTGCCCACGCTCTCGGAGCTGTCAATCACAAACACCATCTCCAGATGGCCCGCTCGCACTTGAGACCACAGCCTGGCAACAGATGTTACAGATAAATTTATCGGTTATTAAGTATACAAAACATAATCACTGTCAAACAAAGCATGTCCACTGAAGTACTCTCTCTGACCCAATGCTGCAATATGCATTAGCCTGGACTAAACAATACATAACTTACTGTTCAATGTCGCTTAACCTAAAATAAAACTACTCCATGAGTCAAATACGTTCCAGTCCTGATTTTTTCATTTTTGTGGGGACAGCTCTAGCCGGGTGTAGCCATGTTACCAGTTTATAACCCATACATTACACTGCGTGTTAATTGAATGCAAACAGGACCACAGAACGAAGTTGACCGCACTGTGTGTAAGTACTTATGCTATCACTGTTTATGCAGGGGTACCTGTTATAGTTTTAAACTTGTAGTACTGCAATAGTGTCCAAGTTCTGAGCTCAAAATCTGTGTAGGGCCGTTTCCAACTTTGACTCGGAAAATCAACCACAGAGTACAAATGGAACGCACTAATAAGGAACACTGGTTACAAAGTAATGTTGGGTGACCATGAATACCAATTGTCCCACTGATGCTTATGTTTTCACCTGAGTACCTTTCCTGTAACTTTGGTGCGGAGGGCTGGACGCCAACGCGTTGTTGATTTTAATTTATTCTAGTTAGAGGGTCCATGGGAATACAGGTATTTCTTCTTTTTCGTAAAGACAAGCGTCTTGGATTTGTTTTGACACAAACTTTAAACTTAAGAGCTTTTTGTCTTATACTCCCTCTATGCTACGTTTCAAAGCTTTTTTAGTGGGACGCATTGATCATAGTGTTTTTATATATTGTTGACTTAATTTACATTTTAGACACTTGACTATGAGAACGGTTGAAAACTTGATAAAATGTGTCAACTTACCACAGATTTCCCTTATAACCTGATGACCTCTTCTTCTGACGTGCAGAAAACAGAAACAAAGAAGAAAAAGTCTTCAATTTCAATGTTAAGATAGAAAGACTCAGCGTATTTTGCCAGTCACTTCTCCCGTCAGTCGGTTTCTCCTTTCTCCAGCCCTCCCCTGTAACATTAAACTCCGATTAGAATTGGGAATGATACATGTGGGCCATCTCCATTGACCGGCACCGTGAGTTTGTTAAGAGACAGTTCTCCTCCCATTGAGACAAAAAGCGACTGCTGTGGTCGCGGCCTTTTGGCATTTGTTATGCCAAAAAGTCCTCCTTTTAGCGTCAAATCGAAGGGCTTGGTCGGGCTCTTGGCGTCCACTATTTGACATATTTGGGACATTTATTTGACACTTTCTTTGCCCTTTGGCCGTCAGTTATAGAGGTGTGGGTTCGAGACTCTTCTACTTAGGTCAGGACGTACGTTCCACTGACATACGGCACAAGAACAGTTTTGGTTAAGAAAAAATTGGGGTGTGGGTACAACACATGTGAGCAGCGGGACAAGAACATGGACAAGAACCCCGGTCTCCGCGTTAAAGGCCTGTGTTTTTGATCCATCCACCCCCCAAACCTGCGTCTTTATTGCAGATTTGAAGTCTTGGACACCTCTACTGTTTGCGCCCACTCAGGCTTAGTCATTTACAGGCGTTCCAGTCTGCGGCTCTGCCGGTTGGTCCCTTACAGAAGACGCGGAGGGAGCTTTGAGTCGTATCCAGCTTGAGAAACAGGATACCAAGCATCAGTATTTAGAGTTGGGATTTGACAACCGGGTGTAAGGGACGCTCCGATTTCACCGGTATTGCTAATAATAGTTTGTTTCCATCCAACACCGTCAGTGATAAATGATATTCCAAAGATACTGGACTGTTTATATACCATTAGTCGAGTTGATCCGGTTCCCATAGTCTCCCTTGTCTCCTTTCCTTCCCCGGTCTCGCATGCCTCCGTCACCGGTTGCTGTGCTGCCTGTGTGTGCGGGGTGTGTGATGTGTGTGTGGGTGTGTGTGATGTGTGTGTGTGGTGTGTGTGTGTTCAAAAAGCGTCATTAGTAGAGCAATTTGGAGCATGCTAATCAGAGTCATCTGTCACAGGCCATGCAGCCACTGGCACATGCAGTAGCGTATTGTTCTTACCTTCTCCCCTGGGAAAGGCCTCCCCCGTTGGCCCCGAGGGCAATTGGCCCCCTAAACCCAGGCGTCCTACAGAATAAAGCTGGAGCATGGTTAGTGTGTCAAGAGTCATTCATCGACAAATAGGGACATAATCTGGAAGTCCTTCCCATTGATTGGTTTGATGGTCACAGGCAGGGGCGTACGTACTCAACCCGGGACAGCCTATCACACTATTTCCCAGCTCACCAGAGGCTGTACCAACCCACCCTTGTGTCAACAATATGAAATCTGTTGGAATTTTACGTGGGTGCCTAAACTATCCGGTCTCCACCCACTGAATAGCATCATAGCCCTCATACCGGTGCCACTCAATGCGTCCGCTGCCCTCTGCTGCTCCGACACAGACGTTAAGGTAACAATACATCGCTGCATGTCCCGTAGTTTAACATTTAACTTGACAGCAGGTAACGTAGTGCCCTGCTAGTCATATGCGTTTCAAATGCGTGACAGCTACCGTGTACGTTGGACGGTATTCACAGGAAGAGGATCCCACCGGCAAATACAACAGTTCTGCTGCTAGTGTCGCCGGAAAACAAACAACCAGACGGTAGCCTAAGAATGCATTCAAAACAACACCAGATGGAAAAGGTATCTTATCAAATAAGATACCTTTCCCAATCTGGTGGGTTGTTTTGTTGTTTAAAGCATTTACTGGTGAAATAATTATGGTTATTACTTTTTAATAAATCATTTTATGTACGATTCACATGCCTTAGCACTATAAACAAGCCACCTGGTGTTGATGGTCTTCCATTTTCTTATTCTTAAAAAAAAAAAAAAACTTTGTTTACGTATTGACAGCCACTGCACTTTTAAAAAGTGATCGTTTACACCGGTATAAAAGGACAAACGATTCCGAGACCTGTAGTTTAATAAATGTGATCCCATTGTTGATGACACTATACCAGCCTTTGTTAAGTGTTTGATGGCCTACTTTGGTCCCTGGCGCCCTCTCTGGATGCCTCCCAAATGCCCGGTGGGCAGGCTGCCCTGTAGAGCCCTGGGAATACCACACATCACAGCAATCCAAGTTATAGGCTTTAAAACATGAGATATGCAGAGGAAATGGATTCTATAACATAGCAGTTGTTAATCCTTTCCAGACTGCATGTACACACACTGACCTTTGGTCATTAAAGACCAACTCAGGAGGGCCCGATGGCCCCGGCACGCCCGGCGAGCCTCTGTCACCCTTGCAACAGAGAACCGCAATAAAATATGTCCCATTACATATATCTATCTTATGCAGCACCTTACACAACATTTTAGTTGTCTATCAGCTATGTCTTTCCAACAAAGCGGGCAATAAACACAGGTTACCAGATCTGTTTCAATCGGTCCACATGGGCCTTCATGAAGTGTAACGTTGTACGATCATCCTCTGGTGGACAGCGTGCAACCCATCACGTAAACATGGTTGACCGCGTTTTTTTTTGTTTTTAAATTTCATTTATCAGAATAATTTCATTTGTCATATGAAGGTTCTGATAAATGCCAATACGCGATATGTAAAATGCCTAACTTGGTGATAATACTCGTGGGGCTCAACATGAGTAAACTAGGGTTTCCCCCGGTTATTGAAAGCCCGGCGGCCCCCTGAGCCTAAATCACTGGGAATTATTTTGAAGTGACTTTAAGAGTTTTTAAAACTACAGTTACAGTGGAAAACTTTGACCGTAACCGTAGTTTTTAACTATGACTGAATGTAGGCCCTTGTCTGTCTTAAGGCGTACTTCCACCTAGTAGCTTGTACCTGTACTTAAAGACTCTGTCAAGAGAGGATGTGCTGTCCAAAATACGAACTCCTCCCCCCACTCACAATACATGTAGGTGCTGGGAGGGCAGGCTGCGTGTCAGCGACAGACTCAGACACCCATGAGCACCAGAGCCCCACAGTGAGATCGATTCTGCCTCGGCCTCCTCCCTCTGCGTGTTAGAGCGTTAGTGTTTTATCACAACAGCTACAATGTGTTTAATATTCACTGCGCTACTTATTATTCACACTGGACTATTTAGTTAGAGACGCTATTCATGTTGACAACTGCACCAAATAGATTCTGATATAGAGTTTACAGAGAACTGTGGCTCTACATTAATGCTGCCTCTTGGTGGTCTGGACTGACGGTCTGGTGACCGTGTTTAAAACACCTCACGCCTCACCTAGCTCCCGGGAGTCCTGTACCCGTCAGGACCCATCTCTCCTTCACATCTGGGTAAGCCAGAGGCAGCCCTATGATCAAGGAAAAGATGTTTCCCACACCAATCTCTGTCTCCGCAGTTGAATAGGAGGATCATTCAACTGTGCACCTCTTGGTGATGGCTGTTTCGCTCTCAACCTGTGTCCGGGAAGCCAGTCTTCCCATTCATTCCTGGCGCCCCCACAGGTCCCATGTTTTCCTTTGTAACCTGAAGGAAGGTCAGAAGAACAGTCAAAGTACGGGGACAAACGGTTAACTGACCTACCCGGTGGGTAAGTTGCGAACACCTACTGTAAGTGGACTTTAACTGACCTCAAACATTCCACCCCCTACATTAATTAAGTATTGGGAGAATTAATGAGACAGATAGATAGATCACTTTGGCCAATGATTCGCATCCAGGTTCTCCAACAGGTCCAGCCTGGTCCGTAGGCCCAGGATCCCTGTTTTTTGGACAAGGCAAACACCCACATTTGACTTCTACATAAGCAATACAATTTGACGGTATTAATGGTACTGGTGGTATAAGATATCATATTTATTTATAACCCTCAAAATGTGTGTTTTGTATATGTACAGTGCTTATATCGTAGATGTGAATCTGCTAGGGTGACTATTCTGCGAGTCATCTAAGTCAGGCTGTTTCGACCAATCTCACAGTCTGCAATGAGGTGTAGTTTTTTAAACAAAGAAGCTTCTCAGCTTTGGCCTATTTGGGTGAATGGATGCGCGATTTTGGCATAGAAGCTGTGGCTTTTTGGGTGTTTCCAACATCATGTCGGTGACTGTCTCCATCTGCACTCGACTTATATGCGGGCAGAGCAAGAATGTACCGGTGTCATGAACAAAGGGAACCAGAGACAAATGTCCAGGGCAGCGGTGTGTCTTCCTCTCCCTCGGTGCGGTGAACTGCTTGCCTTCTTTGTGTTCATCGTTGTTACCTGTGTTGGGTGGTCCCTTTTCACACAAAATCAGCCCACTCTTACCTCTTACTGTGTGTACTACGTAACATAGAATCCGTGTTGTGACGTGGGGTTACTGTAATCCTGCGTGGGTCAAAGGTACAAACACTCACTTACTGTAACAGTTGCAGTAAAGAATACTGTAAAAAGGTGGTCATGGGATGTGGGAAAGAAGCTAAGTGGGAGTTTCCTAGAATGGGAATCAGCTGTATCACTGGATTTGCATGACTTCACTCGCGTTTTTCTCTTTACAGAAACAATGGATATAAAACGCAGGGGAGATTTATGTGGTTCAATTTACAATATGAACAGCTGTAACTTGGCCGTTTCCCCTCTCTGTCTGTCACATACCCTGCATCTGCCTGGAATTATTTTTTCCACCGGTGGGACAAAATGTACCCCCCTCTCAAAGTGATCAATGCTACTCAACAATGGCCATTATATACTTAAAATAGAAGTATTTAATAAAGCGCTGTAACGTGAACAGTCTATAGTTCCATAGAAGGATAAATCCAAGCAGCAGTTTCTGCTGGATCCAGCCTCTACAGAGCTCCGGAAGCCGGCTACCAGGCGCCGGTGACGGTGCTTTCTGGGCGTGGTAGAGGCATTTGACAGAAAAAGTGAGCGCCATGCTGCCAAAAACACTTAAGTTTAGGCACCAAAACCAATAGTTCAAAATCACATAAAATAATAAAAAGATCAAAAACAACACCGTGGTTTATAGGTGAACATGAATTGAAAAGCGCACGTACAGTAAGCAGGAAAAAGCTTTAGTTGCTATGCTGCAACAGTGTTGGAACAGAGATCACACAGGATACCTAGCCCCAGTCATCAGTTTGTGGTTGAGGCAACATAGTCTGTTTGCAAGAGTGTTATGTAGATGATTGTAAGCACAATATGTTAACTGTGCAACAATATGAACGTCACCCATCACACAATCACAGGACTAAGCTTGTAAGTCAGTTGTTTTGTGTGTGTTGTGTTGTGAGTGGTGCATCACCTTTGGTCGTTAAGCCACGCCCGGCCGGTCCAGGTAGGCCATCCTCCCGGACCTCCAGTCTCTCCCTGCAGACAAAGGGCTCATTGATAACACACTGTCAGCAGGTAAATCATGTCTCAGACAAATATATAAAACTAAATATATAAAATACCATAAAATCAAAATATAGTAAAACAGCTTTGATAAGGAGGCTTCAGAAAAACACACAACGCTGCTTTGTGATGTCATCTACTGATGTCTGATCAGTGTCAGCTTTGGATTTCTTGGCAGTTACTGGGCCCTGACCCACTCCAACAACTCTCCAACTGCATAGTCCTGTGGTGTGTGTGTTGTCCTACGTGTTGTTTAAATCCCCCAGGGGAATAATAATGTACTTCTCCTTATTGACAGTGCTTAGGCGTAACTGTATTCACTTACCTTAGCTCCACGGGTCCACGGGACCTGGAGCCCTGAAAGCCCCTCGCGTCCACTCACCTCGCCCCCTGTGAAAAACACTGCACAACGTCTTACATCTCAACGCGGGTCTGTAACTGGTGGAAAAAAAAATGCTAAGTACGTAGTAAGCTCACAGGCAGGAGACGGAATACAAGGGTAGTGATTCAAAGGAATCTCTGATGTTCATACAACATCCAGTAATTCATCATTGCATGTACAGTACCTGCGTAAGTATCACTAATGATATGTAAATATGTACTGTAACCGCTTACACAATTCCATCCCACTGCTTGCATACTGCCAGTTTTACAACTTGCACCTTCAACGAACCCACATCAAGGGCTATTCAACAAAGCAACTTTGTCACGTTAAACAAACAGCAATCGGGATATCCCGTAGATTCTGGAAATATAAAACCTGGGCAGTCAGTGGATCATGGCTGAGTGTGCATACCTTTCACCCGGGAAACCTTTGCCGCGGCTCCTTCATACCTCGCAGACCTCAACCCCATCTCACCCTAGATTAACAGCAGACACGCCATATCAGAGCATTAACCACATGCCCAATAGCGAAACACATGCTGCTTGTGATGCGTGTGTGTGTAGGAGGGGGAGCAAACCATCCTGGGACCTCGTGCAGGACCTTCAGTGTGGGTGTACCGGAGTTACTTTTAGAGACCCTGACTTGTGTCTTTTAACTTCCTGATATGTCAACCATGCTGAAGCGAGGGGCTGAGGTGGGACATAATGCAGACGCGGGGTCATTTTATGTTCACAACTACTTATGTGTTGTTGTTTTTCCACTTCCTTTTTGTCTCTTCCCTTATTTCTAACATAGTACAGTTAAAGTCTGGGTCCTGATGGGTTCACAGAGCCTGCTATACATTATCAGAGCTGGGAAACACTCAGGGTCTCCACAGATTAAAATACATCCTTGGAGCAAAGTTACCTAAGGGATGGTCGAATGTAACTAGCTCATTTGCGCAAGTTTATCTATGACTACCCATTTCAAAATACAGTAAGTAGGCTACTAACTGTAGGTAACTGGGTATGTTCCATATCTGCCAGAAAGGACCATACAACTTACAAAACTTTAAAATGTGTACCTTTTGGCATGCAGTCCTGACTCACCTTAGGCCCAACAGCTCCCTCCTCCCAGGAAGCCAGGTATCCCAGCAGTCCCGTCAGGCCCGGGCTCCCCTGAAAAAAACCACACATTACTCAAACTCCTAGTGCCACTTTGCTTTCACACTGAACCTGCTTTATTTAAAGGGGAGTTTGGTTGGCCTACCTTGATCTGGTCACCAACACCCCTCTCTCCCTGAGGTCCAGGCTCTCCAGGGAAACCGTGGTCACCTGGGAAACCATATAAATCACTGAATGATCACTGAGGTGGCCAAATCCAGAAGAATTCATCATGTTTTTTGTAATCCTCCTGGTCCTCCTTGGCTATCAGCAATTGTGTGTGGTGTGTGTGTGTGTGTGTGTGGTGTGGGGGGGGATAATGCGCCATCCGGGTAGAGGAATCCGTTGTCCTCCCAGATCCCTGCAGCGAGTCGTGGATGTACAATTTACATTCCATAAAAGGTACTGATACACATGCCTCTGAGCTTGACTTTTGCATCATACAATACTTATAGGCAACTAAGTCATCCTATCTCCGCTCCATGAAACACCGTTAAGCTCAGTAGTACACATATATGCTTCTTTAATGTATTTGCATTGTACTAATATTCCGTTCATTTTCAAGGGCATGAATCAGGTGAAACAGTGCATCCAAAATGTTTCAACATTAACATTTTAATCATTATGGCCTTTAGAAAATGTTTTATATCTATTACTCATAGGTGTAGTTTGGCGTAACGTGCAAAACCAATCAGAGCGTTATCTCACATTCTCTTAAAAGCCTTGTTCCATGGCCAGATTCCTATGGTAACGGTGGATTTACGTTCTTACGCATTTATGCCGGCAGGAGCAGTAATTAAGTGGCGCTGTAATGAAGCACGAAAACGGGCAGCGGTGCCTTATTAGCACCGATTTCTTTTCATACTTTCAAACGCGCTGTCGCACAACAGCTGAATTTTGTTGCGCACAACGTAGCGTTTAAGATTTAAGGACGCAACCAATAAATGTAATATTTAATTTCAAGTTTTAAGATTTTGTATTTTTTTATATATGTAAAAAAACACACTATTGAAAAGGTGAGCCCTGGTTCTGGTTGCCTGTCATGCCCCTTAATATCGTGTAACGCTTCACCCATTCCTTAGATAATACAACACGCCACAGTGTCCACTCACCACCAACAAGGGGTGGCTGGCTCGGGCTGTGGTGGGGTGGCGTGGGGGCAAGGGCTGGACAATTAATAAAAAATGTATCAACATTCATTTAATCTCAAATACATATGAATTGAAAAAAACTGCTACTAACCTTTGGTCCACATACCCAGTTCCAGGAGGTCCTCTGGACCAGAGGCCAGCTGGCCCCTGGTCCCCCTATGGACAAGGAAACAATTAAAATATAGCTACACAAATGAAAGGATAATGAGGGGAGCAGATTCCTGACATGTTTATTGGCTTGCCTTATCTCCTTGGATGCCTGCCCTGGAAAGCCCACCATGCCTGGCACCCTGGGGCCTCCAGGGTTCCCTGAGGGTCAGCCAGGATACAGGTTAGACGGGTCACCCTTCAACAGTATCACAGGGTTTCTGCGATCCCAACCGTCTTTAACCGTACCTTATCACCTTGTCCAAATCCTGGAGGTCCACGGCTGCCTTTGAGACCTCATACCCCCGATCGCCCTGCAAGAAACACACAGGTAGGGGTTACGGAGTCAGTACGACCCAGGAAATAACAAATCATATTGGCATATTAGCACTCAAATATTACAACTATAATATGAATGATTAGAATAATGACAAAATAGGCCGTGTAACAATTAATATAATACATTAAGGCTGCAAGGCACAAAACTGGGACGGGCCGAGCCCCTCCAGCTGGTTGCGCACAACCTTAGTGGACAGATTCCCTCTGATTCAGACCAGCGGTGTGCCCCTTCCTGTTGGACTACCACGTCCGAAGTCAGTCCTCCATACATGTGCATTTTTTCCGAGGCAACACGCAAATTTCGGCAGCTCGGATTAACGTTCTAGGAGAAGTAAGAAAAATAATTCACTCCAAATATGTCAAGGATGCTCATCCCCCTCCACATCCGAATCACTGTGGCCAACATACACAACTCCTGTTCAACAGCCAACTACAGGAAGTTGTCCTCTAAACTTGCGCATTCTTTTGCTATCAAATTCTTTTAATAACTTTTGGTCATGAGGATGCACAGAGAACTACCTGCTGATCATGGAGGTATGTTAGGGGGCGCTTTGGAGCCCCTGGCAACGGCCGAGCCCACTCACTACAGAACTTTATCCCCAGGTCTGACATAGAGCATGTGCACATTCTTGTAAGATTAGTGGTTCTATCCGCTTCAAATGCAACGAAGGACTCGGAAAAATAAACAATTCTTGCAAAACAATAGGTTCCTTACACTTTCAGTGGAAGGCCTAATACCTATACCACAATTTATAAATAACTTTAAAATTAGGGTTCTTCAACCTATTTTTGTCACATCTCATATTTGTAAGACTTTGTCATTGTTTTGGAATTTGTGTATCCCCGTGCATTGCAGACAATCTAAATAAAGGATGGATAATTGACATATGCTGAGTCGTAGTGAGCCCTTGTCCTGGACTGACCTTGGCCCTGGGAGACCCACCGGAAAACCCTGGCGATCCTGCATCCCCGGTGGCCCTGCTGGACCTAAACTCAGCAACACAAAGAGAAATATCAAATGTTGCATTAACAGATATGACATTTTATAGTAATTTAAACTGGAAGCACTATAATTTAATAAGTATAAAGTTGCTGTAATAAACTCCGGGGGTCAAATGAACAGCCCTTCTGACTATCAGTCATCTGACCTCTGACCCCCAATCTGTGACAAAATAGGAGGTAGAGAAAACCCGTCTCTGCACTTTAGATAAACAGAGAACATCCAGGTAGGCCATCAGGTACATACATCAAAATACAAAAGACACAGCAAAAAACAAAAACAAGTCAATAGTAATATGTTTATAGAAAATGTGATTTTCCATCACACAGCCCAAAAGGACTCGGTGCCCACTATTTGGAACAATGTCCGACATCGCTTGCAGAAAGACAGACGAATTTGTGGCTGAAACAATAAGCTAAAGCATGACGCCGGAAAAGGGGCAAAAAGGAGATAAATACCCGATGCCCTACTGCGGAGTAGGGCTGGGTACGACGCTTTTATCCAAAGCAACTACAAGTGCTACAATTATCAGAGGTTGCACGCCTAGGGGTTTAGGGTCTTGCTCAGGGACACATTGGTAGATGATTGCCAGTGGGAATGAATCCCGGATTTCCCACACCAAGGCGGGGTCATACCTTCCACACCATCACCGCACTTTACAATACTTTTCAGCCACGACCAAATTGTCTCTGAAGCTTCAATGTTATTTTAAGCCAAGACCGTTAATGAAAGCAGGGACCCTATACTGTATAATGAAAGTGCATATTAAACTGGGCCTACAGTAACGTGTAGGGCCTAAAGCATTTACACATACCTTTTAGTGCATACATACTAAGCTATTAAAATAGTTGCCATTGTTTTATAAATTCTAGTTAATGTGGAAACATCACGTGGCACAGGGTTCCTTAGGATGCGTTTCTGTGGATGGCCTACTCCGTGACTACTGTCTATTGGCCGTAAGACAGCATCAGTTGCTGATTTTGATGTGGCTGATACTAAGTGGGAGTCGGGTTAAGACATTTTTTTAAAAACTTTCAAAAGTAACAAAAATTCGAGGCCCCCCCACAGTGACACTGAGGACCCCCTAGGCCAATTGTAACTTCCACTCAGACAAAACACCAGTGTTAAAGGGGTGTTTGTCCAGTGGCAAGGGACTTTCTGTCAACTCAATGGTGTCCCTGGTTCCCACAAAAAACCCATTGGTCAAGAGGACCTGGTCTTCCTTGGTTCCCTTGTCACCCTAAAAAAATCAAGTTTACAGATTAGAGCAAATTAAGTTACCAGACCACATTGGCTTTCTCGCAGATAGGCAAGAAATTGTAATAAAATGCTAAACCAGATTATAACGTACCTTAGGACCCGGGAACCCAATGCCATTATCTCCGGAGTCCGATGCCCCCTCAGTCCTCGGTCACCCTTTTATGGGAGGGAAAAGACACTTACAAATATATATACATTCACACACATATATAATATATATATATAATATACACACACACACACATCACACACACACACCCAACACCCACACACACACACACACACACACACAACACACACACACACACATGACTATCACGTGTTCTTACTTTAGATCCAGATGTCCCTCTGGACCCTGATCTCCAGTTGCTCTCTGGCTCCGAGACAGGAACAACAGGAAAGGCAAATCAATACATATTATTCGATAAATAAACACAAAAGGAAATCAATGTAAAGAAAAACATTAAGTCTTCCATTTTCTAATGTGAAAACTAGTTGATATTCTGGTATCTTTGGTTTGAGTACACCCCCGTGATATTTAGCGTATTGGGGGGGGGTTATTAACTATGGGAATAAATGTGGTTAGAGAACCAGAGATATTGTCTTTTTTATGTTTTTCTTCCTTTGAAAAACCTTGTGCGCTACACCACAATGCAACATCAATTTGGTCGGAGGCTGTGGTTGGGGTACGGCTACATTAGCCGCTTTTAGCATAGCACGGCCAGGTGCAGACATTCAGGTGCGTTATGTGGTAGTGGCCAACGTAGCCTGCAGCACCCCCACCCCAACGTTTTAAAACTTGTAGGCTTTAGACCCAACTGACACTGACTCAAGGACATCAGTTAAGGCCATCATCAAAGGGAAAAAGGCTTTATGTAACTTCTTTCCATATGCAGTACACCTGGAGACAGACCGATATGTAAAATCAGCGGCGTTCCCCTTTCTTTTATGGGATCATGTTGATATTATTCCTTCAGATCCCTTAGAGACAGTTGAACTAGGGCTGAGCCTCTTAATGTATGGTATCATGCACGAGTGATTATAATGTATATAGTTATTTTTTTATTAGGTAGTGTAGATCACGTGTCAATCTCAAGGCCCGGGACCAAATCCGGCCCCTTTCCAAATTTTGATCCAGCCCGCATATCACTTAGGTTTTTCAGCAAATTTTGCCCGACTATTGTCCAAAAAAGTTAGTTAACTGTTTTTCACCTGTAATTGTGTGGACACTCAAAGCAGATGGGGCAGCTTTGCCGACTTTGAGCTTCAGAAACCCCCCCCACGCAGAGAGTTTCCATATTCAGGCGTGAAGCAGGTTGTTGTGAGTCGGCTGTGTGGTCGCTGTGTGGAAATTGCGGCAAGATGCAAAGAGCAATTTCTCACTTTGAGCACACGAGAAGCGTGGCTCGTTTATTCAACAGGGAAAACCAATAGAGTACAGAATAAGGTGCTGAGCCAATGCCAACCTCATAACGTCACAATCATCACGCCTTCACAACATTAAAGGGCCGTGTTCCCTGAACAGTTATACATGAACTGTGGTGACTCAAGGGTAAGTAAATTAATTGTCTAATATAATGTGTGTGGAAACACTTATCACAGGTGAATTAGTATGTCACAGTCACTACACACGTTCCCCCAGAATCCCATATCAAAAGAGAATTTTGTTCTGCGCCGCTGTGAGGCTGGGGGGGCCAGCCACATCTGGTGACTCGTCATGACCGGTGTAGGGCGTCCACAGGGGGGCGCGGAAGGGGGCGGGATTTTGGGCGGCAGAGCCGGTGGCCGACCACGTTGTGGGGTTTGGACAGGTCAACAGGCCTGGCCATGTCCAAGTGAGCAGGTTGAGGCGGGTCAATGGAAAGTCGCTCTGGTTTCCCCCCTGTCCACTACAAAATATTGTGTCACCTACTCCAAAACTCGAAATGGGCCCTGTAGGGCGGGATAGCGGTCACCTGTGGGCCTCCCTGGCGACGAAAACATAGTCGGCGTCTGCAGCCAGCGGGGATGTGTGACGAGAAGTCCGTGACAGGAAGTGGGGACAGGCACAAAAAGCCGGCATGTCCAGTAAGGTAGAACCGCTGGAGAGTAGCAGACCAGGGAACCGTGGCAGTAGGACAAAAGCATTCCACAGCTCTGATGGTATTGTGCTCCCGGTCAGAGAGATGTCTGTGGCAACCCAGTGCCGATAAATGGCCGTGTCATCTCACAGCCGTCACTGACGTCAGTGGCACGCCTCGGCCACGTGGTCCTGTCAAACCATGGTCAACAGGTATGTGAAACCGTTAGAGGGGGGCAGGGGACCAACCAAGTCACATCATGGTCAAAACGTCTCTCTGGAACGGGAACCCCTCTAACGGGGCTTTAGTGTGACGGTTCACTTTGAACCGTTGGCAGTCAACACAGGTGGGTGCCCAGTCCCCTAACGTCCTTTTGAGGCGCGCCAAACAAACTTTGCTGCAACCAGTTTTGGTGCTTCGTTCGAAACTTGGTGGGAGAGACCATGAATGGCATCAAAAACTTACGTTCTCCATCTGTGGGGACGAGTGGCCGAGGACGGCCTGGGGAGACGTCACACAGGAGTTGTGGTGCCAGCATCGCCAAAAAACCACATTCCTCACTTTCAACCCAGTAGTCGAGGTCCTCAGGAGTTCCACGGCCGGGTCTGTGTCTGATCCATTGCCATGGTTGTAATCCAAACCGAGATGGACTGCCCTGCTACGGCCCGTGACAGGCTAGTCCGCCACGTGGTTGTTCTTACGGCAACGTCTGCAAGTCGTAGTGAACTCCGAAATGTAGGACAGAGACGTTGCTGCGGGCGGACCACGGCTCAGCTACCTTGGCCATGGCAAAGTCAGCGGCTTGTGGTCCACAAAAGCAGTGAAGTGTCGGCTTCCAGTAGGGAACGAAAATGTCTGAAGGCGAAGGTAGAGACCCAATACTCCTCGGTCGAAGTGTTGTACTTCGCTCACTGGGGCGTAAACTGACGACTAAGAAACCAGCGTCTGCCAGGCCCCACCCCACCCACTGCTCGTAGAGAGCCCGACAGCGTAGTCCAGCTCTTGAGGTGATGGCGTGGGGGTCTGTGGGAGAAGGTGGAGCAACAGGTGTGGCGTTCGCTAGGGCTTTCCTTAGTGGCAGCGAACGCTTCTCCCTGCTCTCAGTTCCAGTCCACGCGCTTCTTGGGTTTACCTTCAACGCCTCATGCAAGGGCTGAATGAGTGAGCGGCACGAGGAAAGAAGCAATGGTAAAAATTCACCTTCCCAGACCCCTGCAGGCTCTTGACAGTGAGTGGGGCGGGAATTGTGCGACCGCCTCCACTTTGAAGGGAGGGGGACTGCCCGCCTCTCAGTGACTCTGTGTCCTAGGAAGTCTATGGTGGAGAGACCAAACGGCACTTGACGGGGTTGATAATTAGTCATGTTGGCTAAGCCGCTCAAACAGGGTGCGAAGGTGTGCCAGGTGTTGAGATTTGATTGTGCTCTCACCAGGATGTCACCAAGTACACAAAAACGGGCAGGTCCCCAAAACTGAGTCCATGAGGCGCGAAAAGACGAGCTGCGTTTTTCGTCCGAATGGCATGCGCAGGAACTCGAACAGACCAAACGGCGTGATCACTGCTGTTTTGGACGTCCAGTGGGTGTACTGGCACCTTGATATCCCCTGACGAGTGTCCACTTTGGAAAAGATCACCTTAACCCGCCAGGTGGCCAGAGAAATCCTGTATGTTCGGACTGGTAGCGGTCAGGTGTTGTAGCTCATTAAGTCCGTCGGTAGTTGCTGCACGGGCGCCAGCCCCGCCAGGTTTAGGGGCGATGTGGAGGGGTGACGCCCAGAACGTTGGAACGGGGACTATGCCCGTTCATATTGCAAACTCAGCTTTTCAACGGCAAGCTGTGTCGGTTAGGCGCCGAGCGCGGGCGTAGACGGGCGGACCCGTAGTGGCGATATGATGCTCCACACCATCCTCATGGTAATGCAGAGAAAGTGGGCTGCGTGAGGCTGGGAAACCGGCAAGCAGACGGTGGAAGTCATCCGAAACGGAGCATGCAGACATCCTTACGAATCCCCCCGCCGAGTATGAACGTATAAGAGCAAAAACTGACAGCCATTGATCAAACGCGTTCTTTACATCCACTAACAGTCCATGTGCACACAAAAATCGGCGCCAGGAGGGGAATGGCGGACCTTTGCCTGTAACAAAATCCAGCCAAACAGCTGTCCTTCAAAACACAATTCCACGAACCTCGTCATATGTGCGATGGGGCTACCGTTTGCAGCTTCCAGGGGGGGCCGTGCCACCGTTCAACATGTCCCAACGGGATGCAGACAGGACGCTCCTCTGTGCCCCCGTGTCGCACAGAAAACGTGCGTCCGGAGATGCTGTCACAGATGAAAGCAGCCTGCCCAAGCGGCCGACGCTCATGGCCACTACTGAGCCGCGGCCCCGGCGTTTCTCGACCCGCCAAAAAACACATGCGCGAACTGGCATTTGCTAGCCTTGGGTCCGAACTTTGCATGGTAAAACACACAGCCGAAGACTTTGGGGACCTGAACTGCGCTGGCGGGAAGTGGTTGCAGCGACGAGTGTGGAGTCGTCCAGTGTCACAGGAGTGATGCCGCGCGGAAAGTCGCCGCCACACAATTTCCCGATCGCCAGGAAAAACAGTCCGCCTCCTCAGCCAGTCCCCGTCACACGATTGTGTGTTAGCTAGTTAAGCCTCACTTGGGAAGGCAGCTGACGCAGGAAAAGCGAACGAACAGAAAATGGTCTGTGCTCACCCAAAGGTCCAGCATGCGGTCCATTAGCTCAGGCTGGTTTTGCTGTCCCCCATTCCTTG
>NC_045740.1:30420341-30420520 GCF_008692095.1 Etheostoma spectabile | reverse complement strand
AAGAGAGAAAAGCCTACTGGCTCTCTCGGCGTCTGACAGTTCAAATGTTTTCAACAGGTGGGCCTTGAGTGCTGCATACTTCCCAGTTGCCGTAGGGGTTTTTAGCAAGTTCACCACCCTTGGATGCTGTTGAACTTCCGAGGGCAGACACGACATAGTAGTACTTTGTTGTATCCGCG
>NC_045740.1:30418735-30420316 GCF_008692095.1 Etheostoma spectabile | reverse complement strand
ATCTTGCCGCAATTTCCACACTGGTGACCCCGACTTTAGTCTGCTGGACGGATCCGGAGACACGTCACGATCATGACCGCAAACGCTGTCCCCTCAAACTCCCCGAATTCTGGGAATCATCGCGTCTGCAGTGGTTTGCCCAGAAGCGCAGTTCGCGTTGCGGGAGATCACCGCGGATACAACAAGTACTACTATTTCGTGTCTGCCCTCGGAAGTTCAACAGCATCCAAGGGTGGTGAACTTTCTAAAAACCCCTACGCAACGGAAGTATGCAGCACTCAGGCCCACCTGTTAAAACATTTGAACTGTCGACGCCGGAGAGCCAGTAGGCTTTTCTCTCTTCAAGGACTGGGGACAGCAAAACCGCTGAGCTAATGGACCGCATGCTGGACCTTTGGTGAGCACAGACCATGTTCTGTTCGTTCAGCTTTTCCTGCGTCAGCTGCCTTCCCAATAGAGCTTAACTAGCTACACACACAATCGTGTGACTGTCGGGAACTGCTGAGGAGCGGATACGTTTTTCCTGGCGGTCGGGAAATTTTGTGGCGGCGACTTTCCGCGCGCATCATCCTGTGACACTGGACGACTCCACACTCGTCTTGCAACCACTTCCCGCCAGCGGCAGGTTCAGGTCCCCAAAGTCTTCGGCTGTGTGTTTTACCATGCAAAGTTCGGACCCAAGGGCTAGCACATGCCGTTCGCGCATGTAGTTTTTTGGCGGGTCGAGAAACGCCGGGGCCGCGCTCAGTATTGGCCATGAGCGTCGCCGCTTGGGCAGGCTGCTTTCATCTGTGCCGCATCTCCGGACGACGTTTCTGTGCGACCGGGGGCACAGAGGAGGTCCTGTCCTGCATCCCGTTTGACATGTTGACCGTGGCCACGGCCCCCCCTGGAAGCTGCAAACGGTAGCCCCATCCGCACATATGACGAGGTTCGTGGAATTGTGTTTGAAGGACAGCGGTTTGGCTGGGATTTTGTTACAGGCAAAGGTCGCGCCTTCCCCTCCTCGGCGCCGATTTTTGTGTGCACATGGACTGTTATGGATGTAAAGAACCGCCGTTTGATCAATGGCTGTCACGTTTTGCTCTTACGTTCATACTCGGCGGGGGGATTCTGTAAGACGTCTACATGCTCTCATTTCGGATGACTCCACCGTCTGCTTGCCGGTTTCCCAGCCCTCACCACGCCACTTTCTCTGCATCACCATGAGCTGGTGTGGAGCATCATATCGCCACTACGGGTCCGCCCGTCTACGCCCGCGCTCGGCGCCTCAACCCACCAGCTTGCCGTTGCAAAAAGCTGAGTTTGGCAAATATGAACACCGGCATCGTCCCACCGTTCCAACGTTCGTGGGCGTCACCCCTCACATCGCCCCTAACCTGGCGGCGGCTGCGCGCCCGTGCAGCACCTACCGACGCTTAAATGCGCTACCACCCTGACCGCACCCACGGCAAGAGACAATTTCTCACTTTGAGCACACGAAAAGCGTGGCTCGTTTATTCAACAGGGAAAACCAAGAGAGTACAGAATAAGGTGCTAAGCCTGATGCCAACCTCATAACGTCACACGTCATCACGCCTT
>NC_045740.1:30413281-30418720 GCF_008692095.1 Etheostoma spectabile | reverse complement strand
GGGGCCGTGTTCCCTGAACAGTTATCATTAACTGTGGTGACTCAAGGGCAGTAAATTAATTGTCTAATATAAATTTGTGTGGAACAACACTTATCAACAAGGTGAATTATGTATGTCACAGTCACTACAGCTGCTTTGAAATAGTAATCTTTGTTTTTCATGATTTGTTCAATTCTACGAAGGGTTTTATGTCGACCAATCTGTATGGGAGAAGGCTGTATGAGACATGCAATAATGCAAAGATATTTGACTTTAACTGTGATTCTCATTTCCAGTGTGGCCCTCAGTTAAGGTATGTTTGACAGCCCTGGTGTACACTACCGGTCAACCATTTGGGGTCACTTACAAAATCCTCCAATGTTCCAAAGGCTCACTAATCTGATATCATTTTACAAAACTACCTGAGAAAACATTAGAGAACCCTTTTGCTACTATGTAAGAATATAATGTAATATGAGAAATGCTGTTTGTACTGATCTCAGCTGGTGTTCTGTCTATAATGGAGTGCAATGAAAATTTCTAAGTGACCCCAAACTTTTGAGCAGTTGTGTAGATAGATAGGATAGGGGGGAGAGAGAGGGAGGGGAGGACACGTAGCAAAGAGCCATAGGTCGGATTTGAACCCGGGCCACTGCCAAGGACTGGCTGCACACTCTACTGGCTGAGCTAGAGGTCGCCCCATGAGCGACATATTTGACATGTGAAACATTGGGAAGAGAGTGTGTGTCTGTGGTCGGGGAGCTGTGACTGCCCTCTGCTGGAAGCTGAGAGGAGTGTGACCACAGTGGGAATGTCTGCTCCACACGGAAGCTCTCTGACACACATTACATCCTCAAATGTAACACATCCACAGAAACAGGAAAAAGTAAACAAACAAGTCTGTCTGGCCAGTTTGTTCATCTTTTAAGCCATACATTGGGATAACTTTGAGAAGTCATCCGATCATGTCTGCGTTAAATATATGTCAAAGTTTTAGTATTTTTGATATTTCAAAACAAGCCAAGCCTTTGAATGCAGTACCGTGCTACGCATTAGCCACAACAGCAGGCATAATGTTGACTGGGATAGACTTCCTGACTGAAGCAGGAATTACACGTCAGCAAGTTGATTATGATATTAAATATTATATATTTTAATTAATACCATTTAAACTACTGTTTGTGTTTTTGAGTTTGACTCCTTATATTCAATCCAATCAAAGAACATAGTTTTTCACCATTGTTGAGTCACAATCTTTCCTTTTTCCGTTTTTACTCTTCAGCTCTGGGAGTACTCAGTAGTACTCAGTAGTACTCAGTAGTACACGTAGTACGCGTTTAGAGTGCAAGTTGGGAAAGCGATCGATATACAGTTGTATTCATTCGCTTTTGAGTTTTATTTTTTATTTACTTTAACTGAACATTTATTGTATTTCACTAGTCATGTGAGAATGGGTTTTAGCTGGCATGTAGTCTCGCTTTGCCAGATGGAGGGTCTGGCTAGTCCACATCGCATTCTGGGATGGGAGAAAAACCTGCACGGATTTATTGGCATTTCTTTAAACCAATCACAATCGTCATGGGCGGGGCTAAGATCTCATCGGAGCCTCTGCAAAATAGTTGTGCGAGAGAAAACTCCAATTGGACAGATAGTCTAGCTAGGTGTCTGGGTTTACCCTGCAGAGACCTGAGGACCAGGTAACCATAGTCCTCAGATTGCAGATAGTCTAGCTAGCTTGTCGGATTTACCCTGCAGAGATCTGAGGACCAGTACCATAGTCCTCGATTGGACAATAGTCTAGCTAGCTGTCTGGATTCCCCTGCAGAGATCTGAGGACCAGGTAACCATAGTCCTCAGATTGGACAGATAGTCTACTAGCTGTCTGGATTTACCCTGCAGAGACCTGAGCCAGGTAACCATAGTCCTCAGATTGGACAGATAGTCTAGCTAGCTGTCGTTTACCCTGCAGAGATCTGAGGACCAGGTAACCATGTCCGAAGTTGGAAGATAGTCTAGCTAGCTGTCTGGATTTACCCTGCAGAGATCTGAGGACCAGGTAACCTAGTCCTCCAGATATAGACTAGCGGGCATGTAGTGATTGGTTAATAATCACTACCTTTTTAATTCTGCCACCTGAGTGAGCTGTCACTGCGTTTTATACATCTGTAATGCGAGTCTGCTCTAGGCACATTAAATGACTTGATGAGGTTTTGGAAAAGATCAGGTTTTGGGTTTATAACGTAGAGGCCACCAGTTACACACTGGTGGTGAAGTACAGGCCCCACACAGTAAGCCACTGGACTCTTCAAACTAATCCCGTACTGTATTGAGGGGCAAAACTGAGCTTCTGTAATGTAGCTCCAGGCAAAAGCATGCTTTTACAAAATGGAATGGAAAATAGAAAATAGTCAGTGGGCACAAACGTGCAAAAAAAACAACTGTTTCTTTAAATTGAGATAATTTCCTAATTTGAAGTTGTGACGTTAAATAAGATATAAATTACACTGAGCCCGGTGGTCTCATACTGAGACTGTGAGATGGTGTGTACTCTGGTTTGTGAATACACCGCTGGGCAGGGTGGGTAGGTACATTTCATGGGAATATGGAGATAGACGGATGAGAAGGACGTGAGATGGCACGCTGACGATGGCCGCTGTTGTTCTACTGATGCTAGAGGGGGCAACAGGCATTTAAGAAGAGGGGGAATTGATAACATGTGCTCAAATCCAAATCCTCTGGGACAACGTTTGCTCAAAGACTACAACCAAACATTTTGAGCTTGGATTCCCCGCTTTGGAAAGGCTACATTAGGAGGGGGATAAGACCTAATCCACAGCTCACATTCCACAAGTGCAGAGCAGGAGATGGACTCGGAGTGCGTGGCTCTCTCCGCAGCGCTGATTGTTTCAGCGCGGATGTGGGGGGACACAGGAATCATTCAATTTGACCACACACCCATTCAGGTATGAGGACTCATCCGCATAGAGTCTCTTCAATATTTAAATGAAAACATGCCTCTGTTCCATGGGTGTACTGCATGATGATAATATCCAACATAACCATGAACACCTACTGAAACAATAACTGACCCTGAGATTCTAGTCTACTACTTTGAATGTGAGCGACACACATTGTTGGCCATTTCTTAAAAGGATAGATTACATTTTGGCTAGTGGCTTTTTCAGATCTATATAAACCTCATGTCTGTGTAAAGTCCAGAGCTGGAGCCAGCATGTGGTTAGGCCAGCCTAGCATACTGAACTTAATGGAAGCAGGGGCATCCAGCTAGCCTGGCTCGGTCCAAAGTTAAAAAACTAAATAAAAACAGTCAATAAAAAGTAACAATAAAAAAAGAACATGGTGGTTACAGTGTGAAACAGTTCTCTTTCCCTTCTTACCTCTAATGCCCTCCATGTGAATGTTAGCTCAGCCAGTCATAACTCTAACAGGATTTACTTGTTGTCTATTATAAGTATTTGAGAGTGCAACGAGAGGGAAGACATCTGAGCTGAGACACGATCCAACCAAATGCTTATTTTCCCTTTTGCAGCTGTCCACGGCTGTGTCCTACTAGGTACAGGGGTTGAAGAGGCGCTCTGCCCAGATGATAATGCAGGCCAGCGCGTCATATCACAAACCTCAGGGCGCTGTGCCCGGCCCGTTAGTCGTCCTCCCATTTCCCAGGAAAATGATTACTCTTAGGTTCGCACCAGACGAGTCCAGGGGGACCGCCACTTGTGATTTGTTACCAGTTCCACCCTCCTGTTTCTTTGTAGTCTTGTTGGTGCTAATTAGCCGTGTGTAGCATACTTCTGTCCATTGTTATGGGTCCATGGTAAAGTGGTGTCATTTCCAAGATCCGTTAACTTCCAGTTCATTCTAGAAGGTAACCTTGGTTTCCAGAAGTGCAATCTCTTCGAGGAGTTTGTAGTAGTCTTCTACGGAGAAAGGAGGCATCTTGCTGCTAATTAGCTTTAGCTACAATCACTGTAGGACAGGCTTGAGCTATTGGTAGGCCACGCTCACGCAGAAAAATTTTAAAATATGGCATAGCCTACATGTCACAAAAAATGATAGTCCAGTGTTTTGAATGTCCAAGAGCCGCTGCTCATAGTTTCTCAGAGGAAAAGCCCGATTATCAGCAAAAATACAGCAAAAAAATATGCAAAGCAGAAGCAGGAGCAAGCAGCAAAGCGTCTGCACTGTAAGAAGCAGGAAGCTTCTTACAGCATAAAGAGTATTGCTTAATGGGATAAAAATAAAAATAAACTTCACCTGCTCTCCTCTGGGGCCTCTGAGGCCAGGAGCTCCATCTGCACCCTAAGGAAAGACATCAGCATCACTACATTTAAAAGTAGTTCTTAGCAACAGAAAAACATGTTGATTAAATTGATAAAATAATAACACCTACCTGTTCTCCCTTTTTACCGGAGACACCACATTCACCCTGTTCTCCCTATAAACACAACCAGATAAGATAAAAGAGACTATTGACACCACAACGGGGACATTAACTTGTCACAGCAGCTTAATGTAGCACAGCACAAAACAACACACACATCAAATATACATAGGACAGAAAAATAAAAAAAGAATAAAATAGGAAATAAAACAATAAGAAGAGAGTAATAACAGTAATATGTACAGTTCCAGGTGAGTGGAGCCGAGTCTGACACTAACTGTGTGTGTGTAGGATCACACAGCCCTCTAACATTAAACAGTTAAGACGCGTTTTCTTTATCTGGATTCGGCAGTGGTGAAGCATTATAAATAGAAATGGTTTATAAAAAACATATTTTATCAAAAATAGTGATGAGACATACCTTTTCCCCTTTGCTGCCAGGCCGACCCTAGAGAGAGGGACATTTTAATTCACTATGACAGCGGTCCAGTAAATCAGTTGGCTGTCCACCAACCATCATGCGTCTGTTTAAGAAAGTCAACCAACCAAAGTCTGAAAGAGACAACCTGAAACTTGACAGTGGGAAATCTGTCTGAATAACTAATAAAGCCAATTGGCCCAATGCTTCTTACTAGACACAGATGCAGATAGCAGATACAACAAACAATTGCAACCCAGTAATTTTAAACACATAACCAATATATAGTTGTGCGAAATACATTTCCATCAAGACAGCTACTCCGCATTCAGCAGCTTAAAGGCCGAGGGAATGAACGTTTGGGTTAGTCTTTCTTGGAGGTATTAGTGGACAAAATATGGCCATGATTAACAATACGTTTCGGCGATAATATTTAGGCAGTTTCTGTAAATAAATAAATCTTATATCAATATTGTGTTATGAAACTAGATATCATCTTAGATTTGGGATATCATAATATTGTAATATGACATAAGTATTGTCTTTTCCTGGTTTTATAGGCTGCATTCCAGTAAAGCGATGTCATTCTCTGAACTTATTAGACTGTAACTGTTCTATTATTTGCCTTTACCCACTTAGT
>NC_045740.1:30411031-30413271 GCF_008692095.1 Etheostoma spectabile | reverse complement strand
ATATCTACATTACTGATGATTATTCATCAAAAATCTCATTGTGTACTTTAAATATTTTGTGAATGCATCAATAGTCAACACTTTGATATCGTTGTGGTATCAATGTCGAGGTATTTGGTCAAAAATATTGTGATATTTGATTTTCTCCATATCGCCAAACCAACAGATGAATGAAAACGTCAACAAGCTCTTACATGACTGCACTGCAGTATTTAACTGTAGGGGTGTTGAAATGAATCGTTGCATCAATCCATCACGGTGCGGACGTGGACCATTCTGCATCGATGCAGCGACAGACCATAATCCATTATTGCCTACCGACGTTACTTGTTGATTTTATTTTGTTTGCTTTTTGTCTGTTGTCTGCTGCGTTCAGACTCTGCTACATTCAGGAAGAGTTTTTTTAAGAGCAGGAGGCGAGTTCTTGTACTGTATGTCTGACAACTTGAATTTGTTGATGTAAACCATGTGTAGCAAAATATAATAAATTTGAGAAATAGGCGCAACGTGATGCATGGTGATATCGAATGGTATCCAACCATTGACAGGATAATTGTAATCAAATTGAGTTTGTGAGACCAGTGAAGATTCCCACCCCTATGTAACAGTACAGTGTTTTAACGGTGCAACTCTGTACAGAAAGGGCCATTTGGAGCTCCTTGCATGCTTCGATAATAGCATGGAGATATTAGAGAATATTAACTGAATACCATATTCCGATTTACAGCTTGACCCAGGCAAGAGAAGGTTGGGAAAAACATTGGATGATTACCTCAAGGCCCTCCATTCCTGGACGTCCATTAATGCCCGGTTCCCCCTACAGTGACCGAGCCCAGACAAAACAGCACATCAAACGACACTTCATGGATTCTTTCTGTAACCAGCGCTGGATTATGGAGACAATAGGAGACTTACACGAGATCCCTTTGGACCTGGAGCTCCATCAGAGCCCGGCTCGCCTGGTTTCCCCTACATGAAAGAAAAGTGAGAGATTATGGCCAATGAGAATATTTGGGCCCCTTGTTCAGTTTGGACCCTGTGTGTTTTTAGCCCAAGGTGAGAAAAGGGGACATTCTCGGTGTGACCTGTCTGTAACCCCTGTCCAACACAAACGTCCACCTCAGTGCAGCAGGTTCTCAGATCTTCTCAGCCCCGTGTGTTTGCCCGTGTTTAATCTTCCGTCTTTGACCTTTGCTTCTTTCCGAGGGCCTCTCCCCCAGTGAAAACAGCCCTTAAAGCGGGGCCCCTGCGCCACCTGCTACACTTGCGTTGTGGGAAACATTTCCTGCCGGCCAGATGCACCTGCTGGCGGAATAACACGCCACTGTGTGAGGCTTACTGGGCTCTGTGTGGCGGAGGAAGTGAGCTCGGCAGCTAGCAGCACGGCTCAGGGATGGTGAGACGGGCCAGTCGCTCTGTCCACCTGTCCATCCCTTTATCGTTAGTGGACCTCAAGTTAGGATTGTTTTGAAAACTGCGATGATATTCTGTAGATTGCACATCACATCACCTAAGATGAAAGCTAATAGAAAAGCTAATAGGTGGACCTTGTTTGTCAAATTGCTGTTTCCAAGGTCGGGAATTACATTTCCCCGCTCATGCAGAGAAATGATCCGATTTGCATGAATTTAGTTCATTGTCCACATCTACATGACACTTGTCTTCGCCAACCCTGACTTTGCCTTTAGCACCAGCATTACAATTTCCTCATTACACAAAACAACAGAACTCGTAATATCTCCAAAGAACTTTATGATCTTATTTGTGATGCCAGCCTGATTTGAATAACTCTGTCTAGCACCCCCTACCAGCGTGTCTGTCTGTCTGTCATTTCAGGAATTAGTATGGTATGAAATGCAGTGATTGATGAACGTTGGAACACAGATTGTGTGATACAGTAGATGTTAGCACATAAAGATGAATGAGCATACTATAACACACTCACCGGGCTTCCAGGGTGACCCCTCTCCCCCCTCTCACAGAGACAGCTCTTTGGCTGGGGACACTGTAATAAAGGGGGAAAAGACAAATACATAAACAAAACTATCAACAGTGTGCTTTAGATACGAAGCAGAAGGTGAAATAGTAAGAAGAAAAAATGAAAGGGAAAAAAAAATGCTTGCTTGTGTTGACAAAATTATTTTGTCTGGTTTTGGTCTTTTTTGTACCTTGAATGTGTTTCATGCACCCAGTATCACAATACAACACTGTTTTAAATGATGATAATAATAATAATAATA
>NC_045740.1:30407563-30411021 GCF_008692095.1 Etheostoma spectabile | reverse complement strand
TAATAATAATAATAATAATAATGTGAGTAAATAATGATATGACATAAGGATGCCTCCTTAGATTTAACATTTTTTGAAACCTTCTTTTCTTTAAGTGACTTGCGACAAATTTAGCAACTTCAGAGTATCAGGGAAAAGCCAGATATTTATTATATTGGAAGTGATTTCCATGCATGCTGTTCGGAGTAATCCCAGTCCACGGCTCTTCTGCCAACAGCACAGGGTCTCTCTCCCTTGACCTCTCAGGTTGATCACACCTGCTGCTGCTATGCCATTCATTATAAGCTTTAGTTTTAAAAACTTCATACACTGTCTATACAAAAAACTGCTTATTGCAAAATAGACTCAAGCTCAGAGACTTGAGACTTGACCTCTAGTTCTAAGACTCATGGTACTTACCCCAGATTTGACCATTGTGTTCTGAAAGAAAAAAAGAGAGGAAGATGGACAGTTACTCATAGTCCCGTCCTGCAGGGACCAACACAACCACAAACATTAGAGGTGCTCATGTGTCATTTATATTCTCAGGTACCGTGAGTTGTCAAAACAAAACTTTTTTTAAACTTTCATTGTATTTCAATGGAAAAGGTTTTGCATTTGTTTTGCCAAACAACTTTGGATGTTTTGCCAAAGCTTTTACCTCAGTGGCAACATAGTGCTCTGTAGTGTTATTAATGGTCTGAATGAGCCTAGTTATATCGATATATTTCTGGCCGGATATCTGTCTCCTTCCTCTTTCTTTCTATATTCTTTCCATCAAGTCCTAATTTCAATTTTTTTCAAATTAGTTGAAAGACTGTAGAGTAGAGTAGCTCAACTCTACAACCTTTCCCCGTAACCCCTGGCAACTGCAGAAGTACCCCCTGGTACAGCATACAGTATGTGTATATAATCCTACATTTCATTGCTTGTTTTATGGTCTGAGTATAGATACACTCTGCTCTCCTTATGAATGCTAGTGGACGTGAGTGGTGTAACGATATTTTGTTTCAATCCTCAACCATCCAATATTATTGATATAAAGTGAAAACATTGATACATATGGTCACCTTTATTTTGAAATTCCTACTTTGCATATATTCTTTTTACTAAAAGGAGTAGTTTGTTTTAATTAAAATGACTGGAAGAGCTTAGTAATGACATTGTCTTATCATATTGTATTTGCTTTTTAGTGAATAAATACAAATGTAACAGATGTGTTAATATGTATCATCTCGTATAGGTCACAGGACCCAGAACTGAACTGAAATCATGGCTTTGTGATATCACTAAATATTGTATCGTTGTTCAAAGAATAAAACGTGTGATTTTTGATTTGGCAGAGAGAAACCATCATCATTATTGAATACCACTGATGCAACCCTGAACACAGACATGACTGACCAGCTCCTTGAAGAGTCTGTCGTCCAGATGGCTGTCGGTGAGGCTGAGGACGTGCTGCTGTGGGGGGGCGCTGGCGATGGACCTCAGTCTTGTGCCCATGGGGCCGTCCCTCTCCAGGCCCGACAGCCTGATGGTGAACACCCTGATGTTGTGCTGCTTGGCCTCGGCGGCGGCCGTCACGGCGCTGGGGCTGCGCGGGTGGTCCGTTCCATCCGTCATCAGCAGCGCCACCCTCAGGCTGCTGGGCGACGTCTCGCGGGTGAACACCTGCGTGGCGTTGGTGATGGCGTAGGCCGAGTAGGTGCCGTGGCCGATGAAAGTCATGGCGGCCACGCGGCTCTGGAAGACGTCCACGTCCTGCCAGTCCCGGAAGTTGTGCTCCACAGACACTCTGCTGCTGTACTGCAGCGCGGCCAGGCGCAGGCGCAGACGCCAGCCGGCCGACTGCAGCTGCATCAGCTTGGTGCTGAAGCGCAGGATGAAGTCCTTCTGGCGCTCAAACTGCAGAGATTTGGCTTTCTCGGTACTGTCCACGATGAACATGATCTCCACCGGGCAGATCAGGGCTATACATTGTTGATACATGCAAATGCACTGACTTTCGATTTTTTAATCACAAACCATGCAATTAATTGGATTGTTATTTTTAAGCGCTTGACAGCTTAAGTTTAGACACATCATTCTGAACATTGAGGGACATTTCTTTCACTAGATTCTGACATGGTATAGACCAAACGATCAATGGATTAACCTAGAAAATAACCAGCAGATGAATCGATAATTGATAGTCATTTACACACTTAGTACCTACAGTGAGACATAAGGCTTTGAGTTCTGATCATGTAGGAATTGCAATAATCTGACTTTTTTTAATCATTGAAACAGAAATTAAAGGTCCCATGGCATGAAAATGTCACTTTATGAGTTTTTTTAACAACCACTTACTTTTTGCCTCGTTAATGATGACCTGGTTATCGTCTCTCTGGCCTTTCCTCCTTCTGTTCTGGCATGTGGTCGGTCTCGACAGGGCCAACGTGAGGATCACAACCTTTAGGAGCCACCGCATGGTCATGGTTCAATCCGGCTGCTCAGCCCGGGAAACGGAGGGAAGATTATAGAGACGAAGCATTAGTGGTGAAGTATAATTCTGCAATATGATGCACAGCATCGGCCCTTCGACATCAGCCATGCAGCATCACCTAAATCCACCCGCAGTCAGGAGTAGCAAGGAGAGTCCACATGGACACCAGAGGGAGACAGGACTGCTCACAGAAGAGTGTCCTCAGCAGGCGCATCCATCCCTCAGTCGGCTTTTGGGGGGGGGGGCTGTTTGACTGATGTATAGCACTATTCTAGGAGTTGTACATGGATGTAAGGAAGCAGAGGCGTTGTTAGGATCTTGAAACACTGGGTGCTTAGCCCGGGCCAGAGAAGTCATCTAGGGGGGTCCGGGGGTGTGTAAAAATCATCATCAAGATTATTTTGGTCAATGTTGAAATCACAACTATTTAACACTGTTGGTCGTTAACTTTTAGAAAGATGTTACATTCTCAGTGGGCTTTGCCTTCATACTTCTCCTGTTAAACTTTATGAAAATTCCCACGCAGACTAAATATGAGTTTACTTTGCAAAAAGTAATGTGCAAAATCATAGTTTTTCTCAATGACATTGTTTTGGTAATTGAGGATCGATATTCGATAAATTGCACAATTTTATGCTACAATATACTGTACATGTAGGCTGCATTGATTTTGTGATTTTAAAAAACTACATATAAACCATGACAAAGAATTTCATTCATATCACCCAACCCCTAAAACTTCTGTCACTAGGGCTACTGAAATTACTAGAAATGATAGTATTACAATATCTCCTATTACAATTTCTACCACTACAATGGGGCTGCTATTAAAATGCCTGCTACTAGAGCTATTATCATTAATAACTCTGGTGTAATACTACCACTGCTCTGCTGGTACCACTGAAATACTCCATAACGTTACCACTACTACTGCACCAGTGTAGTACGGGTACTCACATTTTGACCTACTACTATGTATGAAATGCCCCCCCCC
>NC_045740.1:30401121-30407553 GCF_008692095.1 Etheostoma spectabile | reverse complement strand
CACACACACACACACACACACACACACACACACACACACACACACATACAATAAATTGTTCCTGATAATTTCACTCACACACTGACTCAACCCCATTAACTGTTAGCTAGTTTCAGGACGTGTTTAGCTAGCTAACGTCTTGGAAGACGTATTTGAACTACATTATGAAAATGTATTTGAAGACACATTAAAACAAGGCAAACAGCTAGTGTCCACATTAGCATGGCAGTGGCAGTTTGGCTAAAGTTCCTCTAGCACGAGACACGTACCTGTGTGTTAGAATGAGAGCTCCAGGTGTGCCCATCAGCGCGTGGCCCGGGCTCTGCCGTGCTGTCTGCGGTCCCCCTCAGCTCTGAGTCCAACCTGCTGCAGTTCGGATGGCCCGGCACACCGGTGACAAGTCACCCACATTCAAGCAACCACGACTTCCTCTCGCTCCCTTCACAATAAAACTTTACTTGAGAAACCATGCAACGTTAGGTGATTTTTGTTAAGAATTTTTACACTTGTATTTTTACTTTTAGCTACACGTTTTACTAAGCAATTAGGACTATGCTATTTGTAGCTCTGTACGGTGTCAAGTGCTTTTATTTTGAAGGCAAATCCTTCTGCAAACTACCACAGCTGCAGCGAACATTCACTTTTTACTGATTCTGATTGAGTGACTGGTAGTGTGCCACAAATATCAGAAGCCTGTATAGTACAGAAATTTCATATTCTTATATTAGTGCATTTTCGTGTGAAAAAAAGCCCCAATTCAAGAATATTTCTTGAAATATAAAACAAATAAAAAATAAATATAAAAGTATACACCTTGCAAAACGCAGCATACCTATTAGCTAACTGTTGAAGAAAAAAGTTAGTAAAAAGAAGTACTAATCATTTTTCCAGAGTGTTATTGAACAACATAGCAGAGTATGAGGGCCCTGACAGTACGTAGTAACTGTAGACCACTAAGGTCTATATAAAAGAGACCTCAGATACAGTATTAGGGGACCACTAAGGTCCTAATCCAGATACTTAGACACAGAATTAGGGACCACTAGGTCTATAAAAAGACTCTTCAGATACAGATTAGGACCACTAAGGTCTATATAAAAGAGACTTCAGATACAGTATAGGGACCACTAAGTCTATATAAGAGCTCCAGATCAGTATGGGTCCACTAAGGCCTATATAAAAGAGACTTCAGATACAGATTAGGAACCACTAAGGTCTATATAAAAGAGACTTCAGATACAGTTAGGGACCACTAATGCTATATAAAGAGACTTCAGACATCCAGTATTAGGGAACCACTAAGGTCTATATAAAGAGACTTCAGATACATATTAGGTGACCACATAATGTCTATATAAAGAGACTTCAGATACAGTATTAGGGAACCACTAAGGTCTATATAAAAGCATCAAAAGAACCCCATGTTATGGGACCTTTAAGGTTAGGATAGGTGATTGGACAGGGGACAGGACCTGTATACGCAGGCATAGACACCTGGCCAAAAGTGTGTGAATGCTATTGAAGGGCGGGTCTTGGCGTGGCCATAGACCCTAGGGAGTCTTCAGAATCACTCCAGGGGCCTTTAGACCACCCTTCACGCTGTTGGTGGCCCAGTTTATTGTGCAGCTCATAGGAATAGTCTGAGTTAAGTACTGCATATACAAAAAATGACTTATAGGGTGAGGAAGACAGAACATAGAGTCTGGGCTTGGACTGAAATATGGTTGATTCAGCGTTGGGGTCAGAAAAAGGAATATTTAGGATGTTTTAGACCTAATCTTTATGGAATCGTATGCTGAGCGGCAACCTGAGAATGTCGAGCGGCTGTGAGAAACTGTAGCCGGAGGATGTTGGTATGAGCAACTTCTATTAGCTGCTCCCATAATTCATCCAGACAGCTCAGATAAGGCCTCATGCCTAATTCCTAACATAAATCACAGACATGTTTGAGACCTGCCACTGCTCTCGCTGCAGAAAGTTACCAATCATTCAATAAATATTACCTGGAACCTTTGAGGAAACATTCCTCCACAGAACCTCTCCTTTTATAACACACTGGGCTGCTACTGCTGGGGATGAACTTTTACATAACAAGTGGTCAGATTAAATGGTGGGTGGGCTCAGGTGGGGTTACATCCAGGATTGGTTCATTGTGACCTTAAAGCCACAATCAACCAACACAATATAAATCTCAGACATAGTCTGGTTACAAGAAGTCAACAACACATTTAAGACAATGTTTTTAGTAAATATGTCTCTGCCTAGGACCCTGAATATTGTGTTGACTCCATGTGCAGAGACTTTTTGGAGTAGTACCAGGCCATTGATTTTTTGATGGAAAATAAAGGTATGCTATTGCCCTTGCGTCCTTATTAACAAGCAGAAGGATATTGTTGGAGTGGAAGTCACCATTTGCCCCAAAGCCTCTTTATGGCTCAAAGACCTCATGATGGTCTTGTCTCTGGAGAAAAAAATGAAAATAATGTCATGTCTGTAGTAAGATTTCCTGTGAAAATCAATAAAAATGTATTTAAAAAACTAAATAAATGTGTCTGTCAATCATACTCTATCTCATAGAGTCATATGGTCAGGATGTAATATAGTTTAATTTAACACAGTTCTTTTTGGCCACTTATCATCCTACAAAGTTGTTAAATTATGTTAGCAAACACTTGAATATTCATACATCCAGCAGGCATTACGACATATTAGCATTTGGAGACATGCTTGTGGCCATGGGACACATCAGTCCAAATGCACTCTTCTTTTAGCTCTGTTTTGATCTCCACCAACTTCGGAAAAGTTCTATTGGGTTTTTAGCTCTCAAGTTACAAGTACAGAGAGATGCTAAAAAGTTCCACTTTACTTGAAGGTATCTAGCGATCTATTGGCAGAAATGGAATAGAAAATTATGAACTCAAACTGCGTTTTTGTTAGTCCTCTTCCATGACGTCAGCCATGTTACACAGCCATGTTTCTACAGTAGCCCAGAACGGACAAACCAGACACTGGCTCTAGAGAGGACCTTTTGCATTTTTACGTCACCTAAAGGCCACCCTAGCCTCTACTACACGCTTGGAAAGGGAGGGGTGAGCCGAGGTGTGCTCCGTAGGTTACAGCCTGCAACCTCAACACCATGCAGGTGGCACTAAATCCTACACACTGCTCCTTAAAATGCCCCACATGATCTTCAGCTTAGTTACCGGCTTCGCCAGTATTTTGCGGTTTACATCAGCAGACGATTCATCCTTTTTCATGGAACTGTAGATGTAAAAACTTTCCATTATTCTGATGACTTCTGTTCACTTCTTAGGGCTTTTGACAATGGGATGTAGTGAACAACGTGTGTAAGTGTACCTTGTACCACATATCTTCTGACATATCTTCCTCTGAGTCCCTGCAGGGGGGGTTCCAAATTATTGTTAATTTTTGAAAGTAAAAAAAAGTAAAAGTCTTCACATGTATCCAACATATTTTTAGCAAATATAAATCCCCACTGATGACAGTCTTACTGGCCTAGTATAGGTAAGGTAGTCACTAAGGCCGCCAGACACAGTTCATCTACCTTACACTGTATTGCAGGCCCAGTTTAATATGCAACTTAATTTTATACAATATATGTAGCAGTTGCTTAGGGCCCCAAAAAGAGTGTCTGGCCCTCAATTCACCACTGGGACAAACAAAATCATAGTGTCATAGTTCTTATCTCAAATGATCTACCTGGATATCACACAAGACTAAACCAGTTTTAAAAAGCCTTTGTGAATGTGTATGACATGTAATGCATTAGTGGTGCATATGGAGAGGCAGTAAACAGGAAGAGTGTGTGTGAGAAAAGCAGGCCCTGGGTGCCTTCAGCTGCTGGCTGTATGGGAAGAGACGGCTGGTCATGCTGTCTGCAGACAGCTCTGTGTTAAGACAACACAGCCAGGCGGCAACAGCACCAGTACCAGGCTTCCTGCTCCAGTTCAACAGATTTTCATAAGATAAACAGGCTTTTGACAGCAGACGGCTGCAGACCCAGACACTTTATGGACACAAGCACGGCCATGTGGAACTGCCCCCCCCCCCCAAAAAAAGGAATGAAGGAATTAATTTAGAAACTTTGGAAAAGACCTCGGGAACAGATGCTTTTCAACGCATTTCACAGCCCGATGGAGGCCATGAGAGGAACTAGATCAGGCAGTTTTTACAACAAACATTTTAGAGGTAGTTTATTTCATGACAATAAACCGTAGCGCCAGGCCTGAACTAGTCTATGTCCACAATGTTGTATGTTCCACTTCCATTATTGCACTGGTGCCGCCAAGAATTCCTCTGGTGTTTTTTTGAGGACTATGGTTACCTGGTCCTCAGATCTCTGCAGGGTAAATCCAGACAGCTAGCTAGACTATCGTTCCCAATCTAGGACTATGGTTACCTGGTCCTCAGATCTCTGCAGGGTAAATCCGGACAGCTAGCTAGACTATCTGTCCAATCTGAGGACTATGGTTACCTGTCCTCAGATCTCTGCAGGGTAAATCCGACAGCTAGCTAGACTATTGTCCAATCTGAGGACTATGGTTACCTGGTCCTCAGGTCCTGCAGGGCAAATCCAGACGCTAGCTAACTATCTGTCCAATCTGAGGACTATGGTTACCTGGTCCTCAGATCTCTGCAGGTAAACCAGACAGCTAGCTGACATCTGTCCAATCTGAGGACTATGTTACCTGTCCTCAGATCTCTGCAGGGTAATCCAGACAGCGTAGCTAGACTATCTGTCCAATCTGAGGACTATGGTTACCTGTCCTCAGATCTCTAGGTAAATCCAGACAGCTAGCTAGACTATCTGTCAATCTGAGGACATGTGACCTGGTCCTCAGATCTCTGCAGGTAAATCCGACAGCTAGCTAGACTATCTGTCCAATCTGAGGACTAGGGTTACCTGGTCCTCAGGTCTCTGCAGGCAAATCCAGACAGCTAGCTAGCTATCTGTCCAATCTGAGGACTATGGTTACCTGGTCCTCAATCTCTGCAGGGTAAATCCAGACAGCTAGCTATACATCTGTCCAATCTGAGGACTATGGTTACCTGGTCCTCAGATCTCTGCAGGGTAAATCCAGACAGCTAGCTAACTATCTGTCCAATCTGAGGACATGGTTACCGGTCCTCAGATCTCTGTAGGGTATCCAGACAGCTAGCTAGACACTGTCCAATCTGAGGACTAGGTTACTGGTCCTCAGATCTCTGCAGGGTAAATCCAGCAGCTAGCTAGAAACCCGTATCTGTCCAATCGGAGGTTTCTGTTGACGACTAAAACTACTTCTGAACGTACACATGTTCCAACAAAACAAGTTCTTTCCTGAGATTATTTTCCACCTTCCAAGACAATTGTGATTGGTTTAAAGAAATGCCGATAAACCAGTGACAAAATAATCAAGACTCGGAGGTCTACGTTGACACTGGGTTGTTCTTTTTCAAAAGAAGCACTGTTTTAATGTAACACGTAGCACTCCTCTACTCTACTACTGCAGTAGCAGAATCCAGAGCCAGTTTCAGATTCTGTGAATGTTACATGAGGAGCTTGCAGGTTTGGAGTCTTCTTGAACTTGTCATGCTTGGATCATTTGTTAGAGCTTCCCTGTGGCACTTCAGACTTCAGGCCTGACAGCTTCCTATGGCTGATCCAAAAGCCCCGCTTAGGGGCCCTGATCGGCATGTGATAGACATGCAGGGGTTGTTTTAGACATGTTGGCTCACATTGCATCACGACGAGCTGCTGCACTCATGGGCAACTACGATTCCATAAAAAAAATCTGTGTCCACCTTGAAGCAAGGAAGATTTTTTGAGTAGGGTGGGGGTGTGGGGGGTCTAGCAGGTCTAGACCGCTCTATAATTTACAGATAGAGCTGGTCTAGACCACACTCTATTATTTATTTATAATTTATAGAGCCATAACAATTCTAGTAATTTCCCCAAGAACATGCATTTAGTGCGACAGTGGTGGAGAAACTCCCTTTTAGGAAGAAACCTGGTACAGACCCAAGCTCTTGGTAGGTAGAGTAGGACGGGGCCGGGTGGGGGTGTGATGAACAGTGGCAGTAATAGTCACAATAAAGAAAATGGAACAGTGACTAAAAAGCGGTTGTCGTAGTAGTTCATGTCATGGCAGGGCGCTGCAGGGCGTTACAGGGTGTAGCTTGGCACGGCAGGGCATAGCTGGACGTAGCAGGGTGTAGGGTAGCAGGACCACGGTGACCGCTGCAACCAAGATCTCGGTGCCATCCTAATCCAAGGAAACATGCTGGGAGAAAAGAAAACATAAGGACCCCGGGGAGTAAACTCCCCAGAGCGAGGTTAGTAACAGGAGTTTCAGCTGTCTGAAACTATCACAGCACAACCAAGAGAGACAGGGTAGAGAGAGGAGCCTGGTCGGGCTAGAACTCTCCCCA
>NC_045740.1:30399507-30401111 GCF_008692095.1 Etheostoma spectabile | reverse complement strand
ATCGGGCTGTATGCCCTGCCTCCCTCTAGTTTTATTCTATTATTGATTATATGGTAAATTAATCTGACGACTATGAAGAGAAGCAGGTGGGGCTGGTTAGGCAGATTCTGCAACTCATCACTCCTTAACTATAAATGTTATCAAAGAGGAGAGTTTTCAGATAATTCTTAAATGGGGGGACGGTGTCTGCCCCCCGAACCCAGACCTTTTTTATTTTACCAGGGACAGTTTTCATTCATAAGCAAACATGCTTTGGTTCTCAACCATCATTCCCCTTGAATTTAAGTTCTTGAATCACTTTTATTAAGAATTTAAAAAAGCAACCAATGTATAGAATGTATTTAATGAGCTACCTTAACACAATATTGGTTATTTATCCTTTATTTAATACTGATGTGAAATGAATTTAGACATTTACTGTATAGTGTGATTTGTGTTATAATTATATATTTTTAAAATATGGTTTTGTTTTCATCCCTCATATAGTAAATAAATAACAAATAAGTTACTTGTTTATTTACTATCTGATTAGGAATCAGAAGCTTTTTGTGTATTTGTGTATATACAGTAGGTCCTTTATGTGGATGCATATTTTATGTGATGTGTTTTTTGTTTGCTTGTGCATTGTATGTAACCTAGCTGGCTTTTTATTGTATGTTATGATCAATAAAATGTAATAAAGTATAATAACAATACAAGGGCTGGGGAGATTGGCAGAACAGGCAGCCAAGTGACAGTCCTCTGAGCCAATGGAAATCTCAACTGTCTGATTGACAGCTCACTAGCCAAGTTGATTGTGGGGGGGGGGAATCATATTTCAGGAGGGGCCGGTGCCACCCCCTGACCCCTCCTAGCCCAGCCCCTGCCACCTTGGTATGTAGAGTATGAACCAGTAACCTTTGGAGGTATGCAATGGGTTAAACACTGTGAGTTTTACAAGATCCACAGCCAGTCTAGCAGTTATGGTGGTCATTTCACGGTTAACAAGCTGAACATAATGGCACCATAAACATCAAACCCCTCCAAAAAAAAGCTTCTGAAGGACTGAACGTAACGTGGGAATTTACATTCTAATGACTGGTGATGACGGGACCAAAGCAAACAGAGACAGGCCTACACTGGTCCATGCGTGTGATGATGAATTGGGAAGATAATAACTTTTCAAGGTCAATATTTTGTCCATTTAGCTTGGACCCGCCTACAGGATCATTTTATTTGACAGTTTCAGGAGTGTCAGACTGTAAAAGCTGCAACGTGTCTCATTCTGTCTATGGAGCTATTAACGCACAAAAATGCCACTTTGTTCAAAAATCTGGATTCAAATTATGAATCATTTTAAGCATCTGCATAAATCAGTCCATTTCAAATATGTTCAATGCGTTGGCTCTACACACGCTGGAAGTATTGTTTTTTAAAATGGAGGGCCTTCAGAGCTGGTTAAACAGAAAGGTCTAAGAGAGGTTTTAAAGGTCTATCTCTGTAGGGATCCTTTCCATAATGTAGTCAGACACTTAGAATATTAATCTGAGGAAGGAACACTTTTGTGAAGGTAAATGTTCTACTAACTTCCATTGTAGCTTGTTTCTCTGCTGCTGACTGCAGAG
>NC_045740.1:30398976-30399497 GCF_008692095.1 Etheostoma spectabile | reverse complement strand
ATACTGGACCAGTGTCACAGACTGGTGTTCCATCAGTCACTTAGAGACAAAGACATATGAGAATAGAGGCCAGGTTGACAAAAAAACCCAGTTAAAGCTGCACTAATCATTATATTTAACATTGGATTAAATTAGTGACCCTCACAGCAAGAGGATTCTTAGGCCCTCCTGTGTGGCCTTTGCAGGTTCTCCCATGTCGTCAGCGTGGGTTCTCTCCGGGTCCTCCGGCTTCCTCCCAGTCCAAAAACAGGTGGGTTTTTGGACGCCAAGCTTTCACTGCTTTTCTGCATTTTTTGGAGAAAACCCATTAACCCAACATTAACCCAGAGTCCAAAAACAGGGTTAATGTTGGGTTGTTGCAGAAAAGCCCATAGGTGTTAATACGAGCATGAATGGCTGTCTGAATAGCCATGTGTCAGCCTGTGATTGATTGTTTTTTTGATCTTTTATTATATATATGTTGGTCAGTTTGTCCATTTTTGCAGCAATAAAGTTGAAGTGATATGAACAAACAGAGAAAT
>NC_045740.1:30390625-30398966 GCF_008692095.1 Etheostoma spectabile | reverse complement strand
AGATAAAACAGATGTTGACAAAGTTTCCTACATCGTTTGAAACTGGGAAAAATTTGAAGTTGGAAAAAATGTTTTAAATGGCAATATATCGCAGAGTATTGCAATATGTTTAAAACCCACAATAATATCATATTGTGACAGGAGTACCAAGATGATTTCGTATCGTGATGCCTCTGGTGAGCAGGTCTGCACCCCTGAATACCTTTAAACATAAAAACTATAACAGTAAAAATTAAAGTAATAATGTAATTTCCCACAAAATGGTGGCTAGTGAAACTGCAGAAAAGCAAAAAGGTTAATGTCAAGCCCTGAACGTAGGCTGTGATGTAGAACCAAGACCTGCTGAGTGAGAGGTTGCTCATGTGGTCCGTTTAAACGAACCCTGGAGCGCTTGGTCGGATAGTTGGTTTGGGGGGGGTGAAAGATCATCCCAACTCTGGTGCAGATCAAACAAACAAACTCTGGTCTGCTTGAGAACGGGGGTCTTGGTTCACTTCCACGTGAACTAGAGTTGGGTTCAGTTCTGGTGAGAACGTGGTCCGACCCACAGGAAGTGAACCAAAAACACAGCATTTACTTATATGATGATCCATAAGCTGCTCTGAGCACATATTGGTGGTCTGTGACATCATCATCATCTCTGTCTGTCCATTGGTCACCTTCTTCTAAAATATTACAAACACTGAAGCAAAACCAGAAAACCCAAGAAGTCATAAATTTGGAGTTGCTCCATTGTTTGAGAGCAGGACGCCAAGAGACTCTATTCTTTGTTGGACTTACATTCCCCCAGGATCTTTTATTTGTTATGTTTTATTGCATATATTGTCTCTAATTTAAAACAGTTTTGACAATTGCACAAGCACCCCCATATACAATAAACTGCACATTCTGCCTAATCTTTTTCTTAATATGCCACACCTGAGCGGTGGATGGATTACCTCGGCAAAGCAGAAGTGCTCACTACCAGATTTAGACAGTTTTCAGAACAATATTTGAGAGAAATTAGGCTTTTGTGTACTTATAAAAAGTCTTAGCTCTTTGAGTTCAGCTCATGAAATATGGGGGTTGCATTAATAATTTTGTTCAGTGTATATCCAAGACACATGCATGATCATGTCATGCCACTGTTCAAGGGGGTAACTTTGGGTACAACACTGGGGGGGGGGTGAGATCTACAACTATCTAAGGAGGTCCCGGGATATGTCTGCATGTATTAGAAGCATGCCAAAAATATTGAAAACATCGCTGAAAGAAAAACTCAACGTCGATAGGCGGCAAATGTGAAGGTGTGAAAAACTGGATAAAAATCCTTAAAAAGGAGACCAAAAGTCAGAAAGACGCAATGTTAACTTTGGAGAAAAAAAAATCCAGAAAGGCGACAAAAACCTTGGAAAAAAGCGACAAAAACATTGAAAACAAAACAAAAAAAGCTAGAAAAACTGTGGAAAAAGCCCATAATGATTATTGGGGAGTTGTTGTAGCCCCCCCCCCCCCTGTAAATTACGTCTATGCAACAGTTGAGTTAGGCAGGGCCAATCAGGCGCTGGACGTTTTGATGAAAAAGTGTGTGCGATGGAAGCGATGGTGTCTGTGGAGGGGGAGGGGGGGGGGGGCAGATGGAGCAGATGCTGCTACGTTACCAGCAGTGTCTGGACCTGCTGGAACATGGCAGCTGCCCCCCTCCAGGCTACTGCTCTCCCACTCATCAACTGTACAGGTGACATTACCCGCCCCCCCCCGCTAATAATATACACATCAGAACATTGGTTTGCCATAAAGCAATATTTCACAGCAATCATTTCCTCCTTGATCGCTCTTTATGTCATCCTTCTGAACGGGTTGGCATTCATCATTCTGTTGACGGATGAGACTTATGAAATTAAAATCCTGTCAACGTCCACTCAAAAACCCAAGGCTCTGGAAAAATACGGCTTCATTACCAGCTCCAATAACTAAAAAATGGATCTAATGATTTCATAAGATTTCCCGGCAAAAAACTTGTGAAGGCAAATACATGACATACTGTATTACTTACTGAATGAATGGGAAGGGACTCAATAACTTTTAAGTGTCAAAAATAATAATAAAATACCAACCTGAAAAACCTTTAGTATTTCTGTTTTAAATATTGTACTTTAACAGCTGTAATTACTAATTACTCTGCAGATTAATTTGTGTAAATATGATGTATCCAGAATCTTTAGTTTAGCTTTATTTCTTCTTCCTACCTATTCATGTTTTTGTGTATAATCTATGCACTGTAAAAGTTCAATGTATTTGGATGATGCATGATTATGCAGTCAGTTTAAACTATAAAACCATTAAATGAGCCCCATCTGGACCCACCACAACTTTAAAATCCTACTCACTGTGTATGATGCATGAGTAATCATTTTTCAATTACACAAAGAAGGGGGCACTAAGCGGAGTCATACATAATCAGACTTGCTGAAACATCAAATACATCTTCCTGATATTATTTCTGTAATTTCAATTAAAGGAAAAGTTCAACATGGGTAGGGTACAAGGGTAACTAGCGTTGTTGTAAACCTGGACCCTGTTCCTGTGTCTCTGTGTCTGAGTGACTGATGGGACACCAGTCTGTGACACTGGTCCAGTATTAAGAGAGATCTCTGCAGTCAGCAGCAGAGGAACAAGCTACAATGGAAGTTAGTAGGATGGTTATCCAGCTTGTATTTACCTTCACTAAAGTGCTCGTTTTGCCGCTGACAGACTCAGATTAACGCCTCTCGCCAAAATGCTCTATCATGTGGAGGTGTCGACAGTTTGGTTTCCATGACTAAGAATTCCTCATGTGGGGGACAGTAACCCTTTCCTTTAGTGTGTTGTTGCTATCAGCTACTACAAACTATTATTACAAACTACTATTTCTAGTCACTGTTCCAGTATTTTTTACTGTGGCTGTTATTGCCACTCTTCATTTCACCCCCACCCGGCCCCGTCAGACTCCGCCTACCAAGAGCCTGGGTCGGCCCCAGGTTTCTTTGTAAAAGAAGTTTTTCCTCGCCACTGTCACTTCTCTGGAGGGAACAACTAGAACTGTTGGGTCCCTTTAAATTATAGGGTGGTCGAGACCTGCTCTATCTGTAAAGTGTCTCAAGATAACTCTTATGAAATGATGCTATAAATAAAATTGAATTACTTTTTGTGTTAAACTAAAACTATAATCAAATGCACATATTGACTCAGTTTGGGGTTGCTGTAAGACATCCTCCTGTTCGTAATGGCCTTGAAAACAACCTGCAGGCCTTCTTCCACGCAAAACTGCACTTCAGTTTTTACCTGAATGGCAGAGGGAGTTGAGAATTTCACATTTAAAAAACAAAAAAACATTTGAAATAAATAAAACTTTACACTTTATTTGGTCTTAACACGTTTTATTTTACTAACAGAAATGACTTAATAATACAGATTTTCTTTTGTACAAATCTAATTTTTACTTTACAAAAAAAAAAAAAAGGCCACATGAAAAACAACGGGCAGAGAACCTTTAGTGAGCACACGTTCCCATGGTCCCATGGTGAGCCTCATCCACTGGCAGCCACTTCAAAAGGGTAGTGCTGGGGGAAGTCATGGAGGACTCTCAGGGCTTCAGCATACAGCTCTAAATCTGGGGAGAAGGGACACAACATAGAATAGAATGTCTTAGTCATTATACACAAGTGCAGCACCGCCACACACACACACACTAAACTGTAAGGAGGGGGGGGGGGGGGGGGGGGGGGAGTGATCGATACAGCATGGTCTCGCGATATTTTTCGTATCGATACTAGGATTGGGCATTGAGAACCGAGTCCTACTTGGAATTGTTTCTATTAACAAAAAGGAAAAAAGTCCACTTAATGTCCGTTGCTCTTTTTCTGTTATTGTTGTATACTTATTTTGCGGTTTAAAATTTCCTAAGTATCCCTATACGGTGTCCTTGAGTGTCGAGAAAGGCGCCTTTAATAAAATGTATTATTGGAATCGTTTAGAGGATTGGGTTTCAAATCCGATCATCCCTTCTCAATTTAATAAGCGTGGTTTCCATAGAGACCAGGAGCTTGTTGTGATCAGCCATGGAGCACAGTAAGCAGAGCTCTAGTGTGGCTGGAAAAGCCCGGTCAGATCAAAATAACACTTTCCTCTTATTTGCGAAAATAGGCACGTGAGCCATTTCAACCACACCCCTTAAAGAATCAGAATAGGAGGGAAAAATCTGAATTATTAAATCCAAACAATGCCCAACCCTAATCAATACAAAGACGCCACGTATGGACCTTACATATCTGGGGGGGCCAGTTCATCTGCTTGACGATCCCATTCTGCAGCAGCAACACTGAAGTGGAAGGTGGAAGAAAGAAGACCTACCAAAAGGAATGCCCTTGTCCTCTCGTAGCATGTTGTACGTGCCGGCCATTATTACTCCTTTGTTGGACACCATGCCAACGACCTCCACAACACCGCTCAGCTCTTCATCAAGCTGGGGGGGGAATACAATGGGATTTTAATACCATTATCTTGTTGATTGAAAAAAAGGTCTAGCCTGTTGGATGAAGTTATTATACTTATGGGCAGAGATGCATGCAGTACCAACATATTCTACTAAAGTAAAAGTATGATCACTTTGATGAACTTGTACTTAGTAAAATAACAAATATAAAAATCTACCTGAAGTCAAAGTAAAAAAGTAGTTCATTTAAAATGTACTGTGAGTAACAACAGCAATGGGAGATACAGTATTCTTTATTATATTTATACTTGTCACTGTTTTAAGATTTGATGGACACAAAGCAAAAATACTTAGTAACGAAGACAAATAACTTCAGTCCACCAGATAACGTCATGACCCTAGAGTACCAGATGGAGAGGTGTAAGGTCAGCCAACTCACAGGTTCGTTAAGTTCCACCGTCGCAATCTTCCCGTCTCCATCCGAGGCAGTGAACGTTTTCCCGGTCGGGTGAACCTGGCAGAGCAGCAAAGAAACACGCAACGTTAGTGACACTCAGCTAGCCATGACGAGTTAGCCAATGCTGGCCTAGCAACTGTTAAAACAACCTTTCACTCAGACAGGCTAAAGCAATACTGACTTTTTCAACACGTCCAACAAAGCACACCGGTCTGCCTATGTGCAGCGACAGCATATCGCAGGTTATTCTGGGTTTCGGGACATCCAGTATACCTGCCATTTTACAGGGTTTGCTGTTATGGCGTTTCTGAACTCCAGACAAAGCTATTTAGCGCGGGAAATGTTTAGTTAGATATTTTTGGATCACACACAAGCCTACGCGGGCGGAGTATCAACATTTCAGTTGAAAACCTACGGGGTGTGTAAAAACGGCAAACGCAGGATTACAAATCGAACGCTTCCAAAGTTTATCACGCCATATCCTCTGTGCTTTGACATTTGATTCCCCGGAAACATCATTTAATAGTTCCGCTACATATTGCTGTCACACAATCGTTAGTCGTAGTGCTGTAGGTGTAATTATTGTTTCTACACGAACACGGACCATATTGAGGTCAGTGACGTTGGTGTAATAACTTAACAGCGTAATGATAACACGGATGATCTTCATATAGGTACAGACGGAAGATTATATCCTGGATAATAACGAAACTAACAGTTAGCGGGAGGCATACTTAGCTGAAACGAACCGAAAGGATTTTGAATTTATGGCCGAAGTCTGAACCTCATGACAGGACACAACGACCGTAAGACCGTCGGCCCCTTTCTAGAAGCATGGGTTTTATCTTGACTGTCAAAAGATAGTTATGGGATACATTTTAAACAGAAAGAAACACCGGGACCGTAATTGTTAAGAGCATACAGTGAATATAGTTGATGAAAACAGTCAACTATGTTGATTAATTTCAAATGAATACTAACTCAGTGAAAAAACATTGTATAATTGTCTAGCTAGAAGGAAGCATTTATTCGGGTACCCGGATAGCTCAGTTGGTAGAGTCGGCGCCCCCCTGTTTACTCTTCGACTCAGCGGGCGTGGGTTCGGTTCCGGGCCATGGCTGAATTTTATTTCTTCAGCTGTACTGTCATTAAAGTCCTAACAATGGCCAAAAATAATCTTAAGCATTTATTAATCTTATGTAGCCGCATGTAGAACAGGATTTCCAACCTGTCTTCGCATCGACAGATACCTTAAGTCGAATCTCAACTAGAGAAGCATTTCTGTCTTCAACCAGTTAAACTTTGAGTGGAACTAACATTCATCTCTCCACAACAAATAAAATGGCGCCTGAACTTGAATAAATAGCTAAATACTGGCAGCTCACATATCGCTAGAACTCAGTTTTTAACCTTGATTTTTTTCCGTTGACAGGAGAATCATGTTGAGTTTTCTTGGACTCCGCAACAACGCAAAGAAGTCCACATCCGAGAAGGAAGTAGATGGAGGCTTTGTTGTCATTGGTAAGAAGCACAATTTAATATTAAATTAGCATTTTGGCATTTGGAAATGTTATTTATTTGTGTTGGGTTGTCAGGGAATATGCCCCCCCCATATTTAAAAGAGAGATTTAAAAAATATGAAAGACAACCCACCCCCCAAAAGAGGTAAACATAACTATTCAGGGGGCTCAAACACGTTTCTATCATTCTACTTCATACTGGGTGTCGCGGGGTCTTAAAGAGTCTTAAAGAGTCTAAGATTTCAAAATCAATGCCAAAGTCTTAAATTCGCTGAAATATAGTGTTTTATGTCCATGCAACGCTGCCTCTAATGCTCCTTCTTTTTTATTCTGTGGTGTTGTTTGGTGGTGACGGTGCAGTGGATATGACACATGCCTGTGGTGAGGGAGATGTGGGTTCAATTCCCACTCCCATACGTCATCCATTGTGTCCCTGAGCAAGACACTTAGGATGGACTTTCTGTTTTTGCTGGAAACTGATATGATGTAGTATAAACAGGACATATACGTAAATCAGTGGTAAAGCAAATACATAAAAACTTGATTCTAGGGGAAATAATCCATTTTAAAAATCATCAGAAAAAATTATGATTCCCAGTGCCAGATCTCCATGTTCTTCTAGAATGATCTGGCAACGTTTCGCTGCCTCGAGGGCTGTTACTAGAACTACAGTCTCTCTCTCTCTCTCTCTCTCTCTCTCTCTCTCTCTCAGAACTTGAATCCCATTGTAAAATTAAGCAGCGCTAAACAATTATAAAACCAAGATTTATCGTAGTTATTCTATTGGTTACTTCCCCAAATTCTTTTTTCAGGAACATATTTTCGTGCAGTTTGGCTGAAAGACAAGAGTTTGTGAACAGGAAGGGGACAACATACTGTTCCTTCTTATGAAAATGGTTTGTGTAACTTGACATTACCTTAGTAAAGAGCGGGTGTATATCCTCCCGTAGTGGTATGTCTAAGCCGTCTGTTTCTACCTTACACCACAACAATCTACACGGATCACCCTAAATAAAACTATTTATACTTCATCTCCCAGAGAGCTGCAGTGTTATTAGCTAATCCTCGTCGTGGCTTTAATGTGACGAGCTGGTACCATTTAGTCATCTCTTCTATCAAAGATGGGCTGGTAATTAGCAACGTGCTAGTGGATGGCGAGGATGAACGATGTGATCACCTGAGGTTTCATCCTCAGAGCTGACGGGGACTTGAAAGTGTTCCTTTTCCTTGAATATGAAGTTTTTCTATACTCATATTACCTCTGGAAGACAGTGTTCCTGCAGGGTCTTAAAACGTCTACAATTTAAAAATCAAAACTTTAGGCCTTATAAAGTCTTAAATTAGCTGAAGTATTGTGTCCTAGGTCTTTAATTAATGTTCATAGGTCCATAGAACACTACCTCTGATGTTCACTAAAATGCTTTTATGTATTCTGTGATGTTGTACTTCTTTCTTTCGATAGTCCAAATATAATTTGCTGAATGTGTACAGATTTCCCCATGTCACTTTTATTCGATTTGAATACATTTATTTACATGTATTTTTATGACTGCATTTATGTCGTGATATAGGTATTACATTTCATTTGTAAAGGTCTTAAAGCTACATTGTGTGAGAATTTCTCTTGCGGTGAAGCTGTATGACAACCAACTGAATATTACTTTGTAGCCCCTCCCATTCTGAACGCATTTAAAACGGTGCTCGAACGCAAAATTAGCCTCCGTGAGAGTTCCTTCCAGTGTAATAAGAGTTTTGTTATTTTGGTACCATTTCATTGCTGACGTCAGCTACCCCCCCACATCAGATGGGACTATTAATGTGTAAATATTAGGGCTGTAACGATACGCCAAACCCACGATTTGGTTTGTATCACGACCCACGATTTGATACAAACCTTGATTCTTTTCTTGT
>NC_045740.1:30363950-30390615 GCF_008692095.1 Etheostoma spectabile | reverse complement strand
GGGGCGCGCGCGTTGGAGGAGAGTTATACTCAGTAAACATAATACAACTTTTTTGTCATTGCTTAGATGCCACTTTGCAACACAGTGATACAACAGAGACCTTATTTGATCTTGATTGATTTCAATATTGATCGACCAAGCCAACCAAGGTTAGCCTACTATAAATAGAATAGAATAGAATAGAATAGAATAGAATGCCTTTATTGTCATTATACACAAGTACACGGTACTTGTGCAACGAGATTAAAGCAATCCCTTTGCAGCGTTGACACAAAAAAATATAAGAATATTACAGTATAAAATATCAAAAATATAAAGTCAAAGATATAAAGTGTAGTGACTGTCGAGTATACATATATAAATCAGCTTGAATAAACATAGATAAGGGTTAACACTCAATAAATAATATTGCACAGTGATGGAATGAAATGATTAAGTACTAATATTAAGTAAATAAGTATTGCACAGTAATGGAAAGGTTAATGTATTAAATATTGCACTGTATGAAATGAAATTGCACAGATTCCAGTGTCCTATGAGGTATTATATATCAGTAACAGTATAACAATAATATTGCACAGTCGGACGGAACGAAGAAGACAGTCCGGGGGCCGGGGTTCTTCTGTGCTGAAAGGTGCTGTGGACAAGTAGCTAATGCTAATGTAATTCTTTGTGGGCAACATAAGATTACGACATTGTTCATCTGGCTCAGTTATGTTTAGTATGATTTATAATGATGTCTTGCGTGTCGCCATCTGGACAGACATCTTGTTGAGAAAGATGATGCGGGCTGATTAATCAGATGATTGTAGATGGGGTCGATGCGCACACAGCGGGGGCTTTGGGGCTGCTTGAACCCCCCAGGGCAGCACTCCTCTTTTGTATGGGAGCTTATGTGGAGACACACAGCTGAGATCAGAGAGGGTGACATCAGTCGGAAGGATTCCAGTCTGATTTCAAGTCAGTTTGGCCCTGGAGAGGAAGAGGAAGATAAGAGCTTTACTGTTTTCACTCTCTGCTCCCATTCATCTTCTCATCCCACTGAGCCTGACCTCGGCCCGGCCAGACACATTAACTGGAATTATGAGCACAAGCCTGATTTAAACCCCAAAAGTGTCCGCGTCCCCCCCAATTGCCTGCGAGCTTGTCATGACTATACTGTAATTTATCTACTGTGCGACAGAAAGTTGCGTGGTTATGACACAATAGTTAGACTATTGTTTATAAAAACGTCTGTTACGGAGCTATAACGTGAGCTACAAGGTGAGGGAGCCTTTTATACATTGATGTGTTTCTTTAGAAATAAAAAATGGACAACTAGAGTCTTTAAACGCTTCGGATGTAAAGCTATTCGCTGTCAAAGTGGCGCCGACATGAATGGGAGTCAATGCTAGCGGAAGGTGATGGCATGTTAGCCTCAGAATCTCCCAACAGGAGGTACACTTTCCGGATGCTTGCTTACCCCCTTGGTTAAAACCATCCCCTCCCGCGATGTTTGTGTTAGACCCCGCAGGATCCCAATCCCATCGCGGTCCTCTAGCATACACTTCAGCTCAGGATACCTAATTGTTTGCTCAGTCTCAGCAGGCCTAATGCTTTATTTTTTAAATCCCTAATGTGATCAGGAAAGCACCTAGAACACAAATAATCCCCCACCTCGACCTGCATTGTGCTGAAGGAAAAGCATGTTGTAAAAAATTCTCAGCACAAAATCTCTTGTGTCATGTGTTACAGTCATGCTAGCATGTTTCTCTGCTAAAAGTGTTGTTTAACCTTCTGTCTGCCACATTTCTTGTGCAGGAGAGACCGTTGAAGAACAGAGGAGGAAGATGCAGAGCATGAACATCGCACAGCCGTCAACAAACGTCATAGTGCAGCCAACAGGGGTGAGCTTGCTGAGGTTTTCAGTTCATGATATAAGCATTGGAATCAGCAGTGTGGAACTCAATAACTGGAGCAACGAAAGGAAGACATGAAGAAGCCATGTTTTTTTTGCATAAACGGAAGGATTCAGCTTTGGGACCAGAAGCTGTGAGCATCCCAGCTGGCCTTGTCCTGCATGGCTCATACAGAACTCCACTGCTGTGATGTTGACAGGTACTGGGGGCCCAGGCTGAGTCAGCGTGCCAGTATGGGCTACTACCATTCACCATGCCGCCATTTAAAACTGAGCCGGGTCAGAGGACTCCAAAGAGCTCTGCTGGCCTTCTGATTGTTGTCACATACATGTATGGGCCTTATTGCTTTTTAATTGCTCAGTTTATGATGAAGGACATTTTTGGGGACAGCGATGTGTGTGCACACACATTTGGTCCATATGGCATCCTGGAGGGACCACATGTCTCACAGTTAGTGACTGGCTAATGCCTCCAGTTTTAATCACATGGTGCAACAGGATGCACTGTAACCTCACTCCACAGCCTACATAGTCCACACACACACACACACACACACACATACGCACACACATACTTACGCATGCATTTTGGCCCAGACGGGCCCACTGTATAAGATCCCAAATACCACCCGTCCTTGCACTCCCCTGATTGTTTATAGCCTGCCAACTTGTACTCCTTAAAACTACTAACGCCATGTAATGACACAGCAAGAAGCAGTGAGAGTTGACACATTAAGACTTCAAAAAAGTGCAGTAAAACGGAATCTCCTCATGAATCATAAAACGATATACATATATACAGTATATATAAAGTTTTGCACATTGACCCACCGGAAACTGTTTTTTTGTAGAGTACCCTTCTGCCCTCTAGTGGCTCTTATCGTGGCATTGCCGTCCCTGTGGACTTTTTTTCTTGATGGAATCGAGATGTGACCTTAAATTGAAAATCAAATCGTGACAACCCTGTTATTGGATGATAAAGGTTCCCTGGGAACCTAATAGTAGTAGTAGTAGTGCGAGTCCCTGCTTTTGTCTGTGTCACACACACGGGTGATGCAATACTGAGTCCTGCCAATGTCCCAATATTCCGCTGGTTAACGGGAAAACTGCTGACACACCAGCCCGGCGTCAACAACACCCAAAGAACACTTCATACAAATCACGTGGAGCTGAAACACTCCATTAATCACTACAAAAAGGGTTTTATAATTTTAAACAGGTCTTCATTTTCCTATGTCCTTGCAACACTACCTCTAATGCTTTTTTATTCCGTGGTGTTGTAGTTCTTGCTTTTGCCAGTCCAGTTTCGCTGTATTATGACTACAAATGAGTCTTAAATTTCATTCATTCATTCATTTCATTCAAGGTCTTAAATTTCATTCAAAATGGTCTTAAAAGTCTTACATTTGACTTGGGGAAACCTGCAGAAACTCTGTACAACTAATTGCAGCCGTACAGTTGAGATACCGAAATGCTTCCCAGAATCACAGGCATTCCAGAGTGTTTATTTCATACTTTGGTTTTATAAAAAATAATCACTGTGTTTGGGTTCATTACAGAAAACAAGAGTCTGTTGCTCCACCCTCCCTGTGCTCCAGTCCCAAAGGAAACCTCTGCCTCATTTCCTGTCACATCTTCTCTGCATTTAGTCGAACATTTGCCCGTAATTACATGCTAGAGAACAGAATCGGCCACTCTGGAGGACGTTTTGTAGTCAGGCCCCCTCTACTCAGAAGGCAGCACATGCTGCAAGAAAAGACTGATGTCGCTATTTAAAAGGAAACGTTTTGTGAAATGCTAACTCACCAAGCACCCAGCTTAATGAAAGCAGCATGTATAAGAACATCTGTCTCTTCAAAGGTTAAGAGGTAGAAAACAACTCTGTTTTCCTCTAACCAATCAGCGTAGGGTTAGGGTTAGGAAAATCTGCTCTACTTCATGAGGCTTTCCTGCAAATACAGTGGCTTGAGAAAGTTTACACACCCAGGTTAAAGTTGATTAAAAGAGGAATAACAAAACATCTTTTGGAAATTTATTTGAATGGCTTTTTTTTAAAAGATTGAGGAAAATCCAACCTTTTAAAGACACCAATTTTCTTTGTGAAGGAACAATATGTTGTTCTTCCTTAAAATACAGTAAGTATACACCCCCCTATGTTACAATACAGGGGGCAGAAGTATAGACACCCCCCATGTTAAATTCACATAGAGGCAGGCACATTTTTATTTTTAAAGGCCAGTTATTTCCCCCCCATAATCACATACCACACCATAAATAGAGATCGGCATGGGGAACTTTCTGTAAAATCATCTCTCAATGCAAATCAAACCAGCTACTAAGCAGACTGAAATAACACCATGCCTATCTCTATGTATGGTGAAGGGTATTTAATGATGTATGTGTGTGTGTGTGTGGGGGGGGGGGCTATTTTAATTCCAAAAGCCAAGGGAACTTTATCAGGATGCATAGTATCCTGGATCCATGTAATAACTGGCCTTTAAAAATGAAAATCTGCCTCTATGGGAATTTAACATAGGGGGGTGTATACTTATGCCCCTGTATTTTAACATGGGGGGGTGTTTACTTATGCCCCCTGTATTTTAACATGGGGGGGGGGTGTTTACTTATGCCCCTGTATTTTAACATGGGGGGGTATACTTACTATACTACTTATCAACTTTAGCATGGGCGTGTAAACTCAGGCAAGCCACTGTTCACCAAGGCGAGCAGGTACCACGCAGTGGGAAAACACCAGAAGTTGGACAATTTAGCATCATCAGGACAGGATTTTTGATGTTTGGTTGTCTAATTTTGTCAGTTCTGGAAGCGATAGTTTCAAATTCTGTATGTCCAATTAAGTAAGCAACACTACCCATCCAACTTTTCTATTCTAATTGTTACGTGTGAAACTAAAGTTGAACCCTAGGGCAGACAACAACGCAGAGCCAAATGAAAGTTTAACAGATTTATTGCAAGTCAAAGTTTAGGAACGCAACAGGGGAAAAAGCAAAGTCCAAATCCAATGGATTTCAAATCCTGGAGACAGAGCGGGACGGATTCCAAAATGTCCAAGTGTCCGTGTCCAATAGTCCTGAGATTCAGTGTAGAGAGCAGGAAGGGTGGATGGCAGGAGTAAGGGGGCAGCAGGAGTCGGGTTCACACAACTGTGGCAAAAAGAGAACAAATCAGAGCGATCAACCGCTAAATACAAACAGTCGCGACAGCGATACTAACGTGGTCGTCTTGACGATGATCTGACAAAGAGTGGGAGGTATTTGAAGAAAGAGGGATTAGTGTAGATGATCTACAGCTGGAACCCTGACCCCTCCACACCAGGCTTCACTCCTGTAATTAAGGACAGACAGAGGGGGGGGGGGAGCAGAGGCACAGAGCTACCTAGCAACAGCAGGCCTAACAATAATACAATTAAAATGCTGGAAACTTGGTGATGGTATGACTGTGGGTCGTGCTGTGGCTAAGGATAGTTTTGTTTATGACACAGTGCCTACAAAGAAAAAAAAGCTCTGTTGGCGTTGCTTCTCATTTGGCAGAGCAGGCGTATGTAAAGTCCCTCAAAGCCTCAGCAACGCCACGACTGTTAGTACACGTCTGCACGTCAGCTTCCCAGAGCTGAACCTTTGGGGAAGAGAGTGCAGACTTCCTTCATGAGCAAATGCACTGACAGATTGGCAGTTCCACTGAATTCAACTGATTTTGGTTTGTTGTGACCGAGCCTTGAGATATGTAGTTATTTTAGTTACTGATTTGGCATTTCACTATTAGTTTGCAGCTTAATAATTAATCTTGCTAAAAGCACTCAACTCATTGTGCTAGATATTATATACAAAAGCAAAAAGTGGCTAACTTACTACTACATTTCTGCACTTTTATTCCATCTGATAATGACTTATCTACTGTAATGAAGAAAATACACATTTCAACATCGACTCCTCCAAGTACAGTGCAATGTACTGTACAATCTACGGTACTTACAAGACTCAAGAGTTGATTAAACAACATTTTACATACATACAGTACCAATGGGAAACCACTTTGGCGTGCATCATCAAAGCAACGATGCAGACTGTCCACTGGGATTTACCAGCAGCCTCTCTGTTCTTGACAGCATTAAAGCTTTGTTTTTGGCAAACTGCACTAATCAGGAACAGCATGTTGGCGATGTGCATGTTAGTGCAGCGCTGCACACAAATCATGACGGAGGCCAAAAATAACATTCCAGGGAATCTTGTGTAGTCATAACCACACTGAACAAAACTACATGTCTAGAGCTCTGCTAATTATCCCGAGGGACTGCCTATGTCTTTATAACGCAATAAAAAACACGTTGGACTCAACAAACTACACTGAACCAAATTATAAACGCAACACTTTTGTTTTTGACCCCATTTTTCATAAGCTGAACTTAAAGATCTTGGACCTTTTGTCGTGATTGCGGCAATTCACTCAAATTCAACCAATGCCAGCAGTCCCACGTGCACTCTGAGAGCCACAAGACTATCTGATTAACGTTACAGACGCTAGCTAGCTAGCTTCATTTCTAGCTGCAGGCTAACTCTTTTCCGCCCACTTAAGTCATTAAATCATTTCTGGAGAAGATTTATCAAAAAATCTCATTGTGTAAATAACATTTTGTTACAGCACCAATAGTCAACCCTACAATTTCGTCATCGAGGTACTTGGTCAAGAATATCGTGATATTTGATTTTCTCCACATCGCCCAGCCCTACTATTGACCCACAATGCATTGCACAAAGGCAGTTAATGTGCTACTCTCAGCTGCGAAAAACCAATTGTGGATGGTGTTTTATCAGCTCCAGGAAGATCTTATAAGAAGGGTATGAAATATTTGGAATTTGCTTTTTAAAAAGGCAAAAGAAGATAGTAAGGTGTATTCGTTTGATCCTAAAACTGTTGCCCTGCTGCTCGTGGGATAGAAAACCACCGGGAAAAGAAACAATGTGTATTTAAAAGTAATATAAATTACTGCACACTGACTCTAACTCGGTCTGCTTTTCCCCCCAGTCCTCCTGTACAGCTCCAGCTGCACCCACCGACACAAAGCCCCCTGCAGCTTACCCCACCGGCGCGCCAGCAGCAGGGCCCCCGGCCGTGGAAGCTGCTTCAACTCTGCCAGACCTCCTCGGGGACGTCCCCTTCACTCTGGCTCCCCATGTCCTGGCCATGCAGGCAGGGCGCCCCCTATTTCCTGATGTGCTGCTGTCCCGGGACATGAACTACAACCTGACTAGTTTCCAGTACGACTTCACTCTAGAGAACTCGGTGCTTCATAACGCCTAGGCTGGTGAAGTTTTCCAGGAGTTCCCCCTGTGGCTGGTTGTTGGTGGTTTGAGAGGTCCTAGGCCTTCTGAACATGCACATGTCATACTGTAGCATTACGAACAAGGAAGAGCTCACAGAAATACATTAGACAAAAATTAGTTGTAGAACTGCAAAGCAGAACACTTCTGTTATTAACTCCCTATCCATTTTATAATTTCAATATAGTCATAATAATGCCATGATATAATGTTGGAAAAAACACAAGGAAGCATGGACATGTCACTGGCTGTACAGCTGATGACGGTGACCAGGTTTCAGCTTTATGGCATCATGGGAACTAAATGAACTTGTGGTTTACTTGTTCCTTGTTGGGTTGCTCTCGACGTAAACCCAGGTAACGCAGTTAGGACACCTGCTGTTTCCTCTCATTACAGATACGGGCCTGCGTATGATTGGTTAAGACATTGTGACTGTCAAGCCCTCAGGCCGGGATGTGTTTGAATCATGTTGTCAAACTGAACAGGATCATTTAAACTTTATTACTACTTGGGTTTCTAGCAGTTATGAGGACTTTGCACTAATCGGGGACGTTGCTGAGATCTGGGGACGTTGCTGAGATCTGGGGACATTGCTGAGATTTGGGGACATTGCTGAGATCTGGGGACGTTGCTGAGATCTGGGGACATTGCTGAGATCTGGGGACGTTGCTGAGATCTGGGGACATTGCTGAGATCTGGGGACATTGCTGAGATCTGGGGACGTTGCTACAAAAGGCAGAAGGTCGTGAAATGTTGGTGCCCAGTGTCCTGTACGTTAGGTCAAAGTTGAACAAAAAACCTGCGGTGAATGGTTTACAATGGTGATGTTTTACAAAGTTTGGGTGATAACGTTGCCCTTCCCCTTTGTTTTCTCTTCCAAATAATTTTTTGTGTTACTGATCTAAACCTTGTTTACAACCCATCTATTCATGTGATTACTAGAAGTCTGCTACCTGACAGGTGTATCCATCGACACATGCACCAAGTATACACTTCAGGCCCTTATCGTAGGCTAGGTGGAGCCTCTGCAGAAGCAGAAATCAGACTTCATACCTCAGGCTTGGGTTGCATTGCTGTTTGGTTATTTCAAAATGTGTTTTTATTAGAAATGCCACTCTATGATTGTGCCAGTCTTCTGAGTCTGTTTCATTTTGTTGCGTTATGATACACTATGCTCAGACGGAGGAGTGAAAAACGACCGCTGCAGCCTTTGCATTTCAGTTCTCTGTAGTCGGGTTGGGTCTTAAACACCCGGGTAGGAGCCAGCTTCACTGCCCATCCCCCCCATGCCCTCATTTTTACCAGATCTCAGCAACTACCTTGGAGCCAATCCATTTTATACCGATATGAATGGTGGCCAAAACTACAAAAATAAAACCCAGATTACACTAAATTGAAATTATACTTCAAGTGTAGGTTGATATTTTATTGCATAAGCTTCAGGTTATCTGAGGACACCTAGATGATGAAGCAGTAACTTGTATCAGAGCTTAGTACTGGGACAATAAATAGGGTTTATCAGTGTTTTAAGCCCCCAACGTCTCGGCTCTAGGGTTAGGACATGATGAAGACTAGGGTTAGGGGCCTTGAAGTCAACGGTCAGCGCTGCCTGGAAGGAGACGTTGGGGGGGCTTAAAACACCATCAAGCACAGATAGCATACAATTAGTTATTTTGCTCAGTATAACTTCATGTACTTTCTATCGAAATCCTTTCAAGCCATGACAGCTGTACTGTACTGAGTGTATACCTAAGAGATAAAGCTGCATGATTCCTTTTTGAATGGTTTTGGATAGTATGAGAACTATTTCTAATCATCAAATGATACAAATACATCTGTCTGAACTGACGTTCCGACTCTGGTAGCGCTGGTTAAATCTACATTATGCTGAATCTACACGAGCTGCTATTATGAATATGAATATACCCAGGCTTTTGTCAGAACACGGCCTCCATTTGCTCTTTATTAGTTGAGTTTCTGCCATTTTATTTGTGAATGCATGCTACTTGCATAAACCAAGTTACAATCTCTTGTGCTATATTGCTGGTAAACACTGATACTGTAACTGTAGGGGATTTCACTTCAGCATATTCCTCTGTTGGTCTTGATTTTGATTGACATTTGCATCCTGGTTTGAATTATGTTCTCAACAGATTACATGCAATTGGGTCTATTGACATCTCTTTCAGAGCATTTGTCTTTGGAGTCATTTTGTAAATATGAGCTTTTAAAATGAGCATAGACCTTATCCTGAGAAGAGGAAATACATTTGCTCAAAGTCAAGATTTCAGCCAGGAGTTTCCCAAATACTGTATTTGTACGTTTTGTTTGTACATAATCAACCGTGGTCTCTTCAAACCTGTTGTGCCTTTTAATGAGAAGTCATCATAATTCTTAAATCGTCTTTTAGAAGTAAGCACATAGCTACCTGTTAACTCCCACTAAAGTTGTCTCTGTTTAACCACCTGATGTCTGAGTTAAGTGTGTATCTGTTGATGTTGGCTGTGTTTTCACTTGGTTGTAACTGTGGATTAACTAATAAATTTAAAAAGCATTGTCTAACTTATGACCGTCTGTGTACAAGGGAAATGTTTTATCATTGGTCATATAACATTAAATACATTAAATTGAATTCCATTTAACAATATATTTTGTTATCAGGATTGAAATAAGAAATATTGCCAATCATATTGTGGTAAGAAATACAATTTCTAGGTAATACTTTACATTAATACCATGTTGTTTGCAGTTCATGCAAATAATGCACCATAGGGACAATTATTGTAGCTATTATGTGTATGAATGGCAACGTGCAAAATATTTGCAGGAATAAGGTATGGCACACTATGAATATTTTAATGTAATAAATACATTTTAGAACAGACAGTTTAAAAATATTTGTCCTAATATGGTGAAGGATATCATGTCAATCCAAACGCAGAGATTAGGCAGGAGAGAGTTATCAGAGGATTTAGTCCCAGAAAACAGGGAAACACAAAAAGGGATCCAAAAATGTCTAAAAGGTCCAAGAGAAAAGGAAAACCAAAAACAGGAGCACAGAGACAGGGAAATGAAGACCTCAGGGCAGAGTCTGAACGCTGACAAGCCGACAGGAAACGACAAACCAGACACACAAAAGATCTGCCGCGAGACAAAGGGACACGGGGGAACAGGTGAGACAACAGGGGGAACACTTCGGGGCGGGGACGACAACCACTAAGGCAGGAAAACACAAGGCAGGAGTAAAACTAGACAGGACTAGACAGAGAAACAGACCATCAAAATAAAACAGGAAACAGAACAGACACAAGACAGGAAGTACAACCAGGCGACAAGGGAGGACACGGAGAATAACAGAAAACAGAAATCAGGATAAAAATGACAGAAAACAATATCAGAACCTCGAAAGCAACAGAAACCATGACAAAGTATGGAGAATTTGTTTAGTTTGGGACTTGTTAGGCTCCATTTGTGTGACTTGTGTGTGTGTGTGTGTGTGTGTGTGTGTGTGTGTGTGTGTGTGTGTGTGAGAAAGAGAGACCTGCCTTGATTTGAGACTTGGCATTAACGGGAGACTGGTTTTTTTTTTTAATGTAACTTTTTTTTTTAAATTTTTTTGTTAGTAAACAAAATATGGCAGACATACAGATATTAAAAAACTAACAACAATAGTATCCTCTATGGCAATTAGTAGTTATCTTTCTTTTTGCCCAGATGTAGATGCAAACATCAGAAAAGAAAATCCCAATGATGAATTGTGTTTTCTTCTTAACTTAGAATGAAGAAAGAACAGAACATAAATTATTTCTGGTAATGTCTGTGATGTTAAGTCAACCTCTGTTGAAATATGCAGTACATTTTGGAAATGTTTGAGTAAGAAATACCAGGGGTCATATAGAAGTCAGTTGTGTTTGCGCTCTGCAATAAAATGAGAAGAAAGTTCACTTGCTTGATACACATTTTAAAACAGGTTATAATGTTCTATTCTTTTTAAATGCCCATTAAAGTTATGCACCTATGACATGCAGCACTCTCGGTACACATACGGTATTACTAATTCACCTTATTGCCTCCATCAGGTGGCCACCAACCAAGTTTCTATACATCCAATGAACACCCAATCGACATCTCCAGGAAGTAGTTAAGCACCAATCAGAAAGTAGTTGTATGGATTTGGTCCCACCCATTGTCCAACCTCTTCTGTCAGTTGTTGTGCCAACTGAGTCTGACAACAGCGGGCTTGGAAGTTGTGTTTGGTGAGTCAGGAGTCTGTCCAATTCGAAGTACAGCGTACATAACATTTTAGGCACAAGGTCGCTTAACAGCACAGGCGGGTATCTGTGTACTCAGACACGGAAAATAAGTGTGAAAGTGATGACTGTGTAACTCCAGAAACTTTGGTAGCTGGAAAAGTTTGTTAAAACGGAGAAGGTTAGCTAGGGTCGTGTGCTAAAAAACACATAAAGCTAAGTTGTGTGCTGTTTAAATGACAGGACTATGTACTAGCACCACTGTTACATTTAACTTTATCAACTGAGCGTGGCTGTCATGTCAGCCTCCCCAGCCAGCTCATCCCCGCAGCGGGTTAAACCCAGTGGCTCCCCCACAGCCTCCTCTTCCTGTAGCAGCAACACCACCGCGGTCCGGTTGCAGCCTATCCGCGCCACGGTGCCGTACCAGCTTTTGCGTGGAAATCAGCACAGCCCAACCCGCTCTGCTTCCTGCTGCTTCTTAGTAGCCGGGAGCAACACAGGACCGACAACGTCCCGTTGCTCCAGTCCCGCCAACCCGGGTGGAAGCGGCTGTGACAGCAGGCTGGTCCCCAGGCAGAGCCTTTCTCCGCCGGACAGCAGGAGCTCACCAGAACGCTCTGCCTACTCGCCTGTTTCCAAAGGTAATGTTGTCCTTTATAGTAAATTAAATGTAGCTTTACTGCACCCATTATTGTTCAGATAGCTTGGTGCTAACTTGTGCTAGGTGTCGTTCTGTTTCGTATTAGCGAACGTCACGCCAAACTAGCTTTAAAAATCTGACATTTTGATGTTTTCGGCGATTAATGAACACTATACGTGCACTTTCAGATGACAGACTAGAATGTTCCCGAAAGATGCATGGTATTCTAAAGTTCGGCGTGTTTATAATTCACTATCAAACATTACATTTATATAAAACTTAAACTTTAACAGTTTTCCTCGGCATTGGCCATCGGACGCCACGTTGTGTTTTGGGAAGAGATGCCAGTGGAAATAGAAGGCGAAGCAGCTCGAAATATTACATTTTCTTTCAAATTAGCGCAGTTTTGCTAATTTAATGTGCACCGAATAGTAAAACGGACTGTCATTATTCACACAAAGGCTGTCGGATTATTTAAAAGCTTGTGCAACTTTCCCAATATCCAGACCACTTCAAAATGTCATTATTTCCGTACCAAGATTCAATATTGCGAGCCGTTCTCTCTGTTGCTAAGATTTAACTATTCATATCGGAGCCAGATGCTAGGCTAGTTGGCTAGCTTTCTAATTAGGTCGTAACACATTAGGGATCTGGTAATTGACGGTATAAACATTGAGAAGGTACATACGCACTATAATTTCTACAGTAGCTCTCGCAACCGTGTTCCAATTTGTATTAACGTCATAGTATCCGTAATATTTTTAGAACACCACAGCTTAAGCTGGTTTGGTGTATTATTCCAATGTGTTACAATTGCGATGTAAATGGAATCAGTTAATGCAGTTGTTATTACATTACATTGGCATCATCCCTGCTACGATACGATGAGGTAAATATGTCAGGACATGGATGCCTGTGTGGTGATGATGCAGCTCCTCTGTCGTAGATAAACAGGGCTCACTGATCTGCATTATACGACGATTAGCCTAATTTTAAGAATCTGATATGAACACTGAAAGCTTAGTATTAATTCGTCATGTGTAGGTTGTCATTGAAGTGGAAAACAAATATGTCCTCAGCTGGTAGCTCTATAGCAACATTGGGGCCTAGCAGTAAGTGAGACATAAACAGAGCCCTCTGGGTAGGCAGGCCAGCCTCTGCAATAGCCATATAAGAAATAATATTTGTCAGTCATGAATACATCTATTTTACAAAGAGGAAGAAAATCACTTTGCAAATATAACAATGTATTGATAGTGTTTTTGCAATCCAGCCTATATACAGTTGCTGTGTGTCATTGCTACTACATCTTACTACATTTTCTTGTTAAGACCTGTTAGCTCTGATGGTTTAGATCTTATTTGGATTAAAATATTACAGGCTATGTTATGCACTTGACTTTGTATCTTTCCACTCTTACATATTGCTGGTAGCAGTGGCGTGTCCAGGGCGATTTGATGGGGGTTTCCAAGGTGGGGCATGAATCAAGCCAGGGTGGCACTGAGCATGGTGTTCTGGACACATGCCAACAACCAATCAACACACAGAGATAGCTTATGGAGGGTTGCTAGTGCCATCACTGTGTGACTTATAAGATAGATATTTATATTTTGTTACACACGCGGACATTAAGCCCAGTTCGGAACTATAATTCGTGACGAGACCAAACCAAAAGTTTCAGATGTCTGAACCGTCGCGTCTCAGCTCGACTCCAACCAGCTGATGGTGTCGCTGTGAATCAGCTGGTCCTGTCTCCACAGGCTGGTTTTAGAACGTAAGGGCCACCACCTGTTTCAACAGCCAATAGAGAAGTCTGCTTGTAAAGTCAGCTACAAACTATTTAGATTAGATTAGATTAGATTATACTTTATTCATCCCACGAAAATGCTGCTGCTGCAGCAGCATTTTTTCAATAACAGCAAAAAACAATAACACACAAACAAGTAAACACACAAGAAATACAGGCAAGCAATAGACAAGGATAATATGGTAGACTGAGTAAGCAAAATGGCGTCAAATAAAGAAATTTTAAAGTGCGGTTGCCATGATAAGAGAAACAATATTGCGGTGTAAGTGACGTTAAAATTAAGTTGAATGTGTAATTAGAGCAAAGAAGCAAGAGTTGGTAGCATAATTTAAATTATATTAACCTGAGTCCATAAATGTTGAAAAGTAAGTACTTGTAATAAAATAATATAAATACCGATATTAAAGATGAACAGAAAGTGTGCGGTGTAGATGGGAGAAAAACAGGAACAGAAACTACAACACTATCAGGTAGAGCAGGTGTTGTAGAGTCTGACAGCGGCCGGGATGAAGGACCTGCGGACCTCTTTCTTTCACGGGGGGTATCAGTCTGCTGTGAAGGAGCTGCCCAGGGACCCCACAGTGTCATGTAGGGGGTGGGAGGTGTGTCCATGATGGATGTCAGCTTGACTAACATCCTCCTTCTCCCCACTTTCTCTATGGGGTCCAGAGGACAGTCCAGGACAGAGCTCGCTCTCTGATCAGTCTATTGAGTCTGCTCCTGTCCCGGTCCGAGCTGCCCCCCCTCCAGCAGACCACAGCATAAAGGATGGCGAGGCCAACACAGAGTCATAGGAAAGGTCCTGAGGAGAGTCCTGCACACTCCAAAGGACCTGAGTCTCCTCAGCAGATGGAGGAGACTCTGGCCCGTCTTTTATAGAGCATGGGTGTTATCAGTCCAGTTCAGTTTATTGTTTAGGTGAACACCTTGATGAATCGAGATGTGACCTTAAATTGAATCAAATCGTGACAACCCTGTTATTGGATGATAAAGGTTCCCTGGGAACCTAATAGTAGTAGTATAGTGCGAGTCCCTGCTTTTGTCTGTGTCACACACACGGGTGATGCAATACTGAGTCCTGCCATGTCCCAATATTCCGCTGGTTAACGGGAAAACTGCTGACACACCAGCCCGCGTCAACAACACCCAAAGAACACTTACAAATCACGTGGAGCTGAAACACTCCATTAATCCACAAAAAAGGGTTTTATAATTTAACAGGCTTCATTTTCCTATGTCCTTGCACACCTACCTCTAATGCTTTTTATCCGTGGTTTGTAGTTCTGCTTTTGCCAGTCCAGTTTCGCTGTATTATGACTACAAATGAGTCTTAAATTCATTCATTCATTCATTTCATTCAAGGTCTTAAATTCATTCAAATGGTCTTAAAATCTTACATTTGACTTGGGGAAACCTGCCAGAAACTCTGTACAACTAATTGCAGCCGTACAGTTGGAGATACCGAAATGCTTCCCAGAATCACAGGCTTCCAGAGTGTTTTTTCATACTTTGGTTTTATAAAAAATATCACTGTGTTGGGTTCATACAGAAAACAAGAGTCTGTTGCTCCACCCTCCCTGTGCTCCAGTCCCAAAGGAAACCTCTGCCTCATTTCCTGTCACATCTTCTCTGCATTTAGTCGAACATTTGCCCGTAATTACATGCTAGAAACAGAATCGGCACTCTGGAGGATTTTTGTAGTGCAGGCCCCCTCTACTCAGAAGGCAGCACATGCTGCAAGAAAAGACGATGTCGCTATTTAAAAGAAACGTTTTGTGAAATGCTAACTCACCAACACCCAGCTTAATGAAAGCAGCATGTATAAGAACTCTGTCTCTTCAAAGGTTAAGAGGTAGAAAACACTCTGTTTTCCTCTAACCAATCAGCGTAGGTTAGGGTTAGGAAAATCTGCTCTACTTCATGAGGCTTTCCTGCAATACAGTCGTGAGAAAGTTACACACCCAGGTTAAAGTTGATAAAAGAGGATAACAAACATCTTTTGGAAATTTATTTGAATGCTTTTTTTTAAAAGATTGAGGAAAATCCAACCTTTTAAAGACACCAATTTTCTTGTGAAGGAACTATGTTGTTCTTCCTTAAAAAACGTAAGTATACACCCCCCATGTTACAATACAGGGGCAGAAGTATAGCACCCCCCATGTTAAATCACATAGAGGCAGGCACTTTTTATTTTTAAAGGCCAGTATTTCCCCCCCATAATCACATACCACACCATAAATAGATCGGCATGGGGAACTTTCTGTAAAATCATCTCTCAAGCAAATCAAACCAGCTACTAAGCAGACTGATACCACCCGCTATCTCTAGTAGGGTGAAGGGTATTAATGATGTATGGTGTGTGTGTGTGGGGGGGGGGGCTATTTAATTCCAAAGCCAAGGGAACTTTATCAGGATGCAGAGTATCCGGATCCATGTAATACATGGCCTTTAAAATGAAAATCTGCCTCTATGGGAATTTACATAGGGGGGTGATACTTATCCCCTGTATTTACATGGGGGTGTTTACTATGCCCCTTTTAACATGGGGGGGGGGTGTTACTTATGCCCCTGTATTAACATGGGGGGGTACTTTACTATACTACTTATCAACTTTACATGGGCGTGTAACTCGGCAAGCACTGTTCACCAAGGCGAGCAGTACCACGCAGTGGGAAAACACCAGAAGTTGACAATTTAGCATCATCAGGACAGGATTTTTGATGTTGGTTGTCTATTTTGTCAGTTCTGGAAGCGTAGTTTCAAATTCGTATGTCCATTAAGTAGCACACACCATCCCACTTTTCTATTCTAATTGTTACGTGTGAAACTAAAGTTGAACCTAGGCAGCACAACGCAGAGCCAAATGAATTAACGATTATTGCAAGTCAAAGTTTAGGAACGCAACAGGGGAAAAGCAAAGTCCAAATCCAATGGTTTCAAATCCTGGAGACAGAGCGGGACGGTTCCAAAATGTCCAAGTGTCCGTGTCCAATAGTCCTGAGATTCAGTGTAGAGGCAGGAAGGATGAGGCAGGAGTAGGGGCAGCAGGAGTCGGGTTCACACAACTGTGGCAAAAGAGAACAAATCAGAGCGATCAACCGCTAAATACAACAGTCGCGACGCGCTACTAACGTGGTCGTCTTGACGATGATCTGACAAAGAGTGGGAGGTATTTGAAGAAAGAGGGATAGTGTATGATCTACAGCTGGAACCCTGACCCCCCACACCAGGCTTCACTCCTTTAAAGGACAGACAGAGGGGGGGGGGAGCAGAGGCACAGAGCTACTAGCACACAGGCCTACAATAATACAATTAAAATGCTGGAAACTTGGTGAGGTATGACTGTGGGTCGTGCTGTGGCTAAGGATATTTTGTTTATGACACAGTGCCTACAAAGAAAAAAAAGCTCTGTTGGCGTTGCTTCCATTTGGCAGAGCATGTAAAGTCCCTCAAAGCCTCAGCAACGCCAGACTGTTAGTACACTTCTGCACGTCAGCTTCCCAGAGCTGAACCTTTGGGGAAGAGAGTGCAGACTTCCTTCATGAGCAAATGCACTGACAGATTGCAGTTCCACGAATTCAACGGATTTTGGTTTGTGGACCGAGCCTTGAGATATGTAGTATTTAGTTACTGATTTGGCATTTCACTATAGTTTGCAGCTTAATATAATCTTGCTAAAAGCACTCAACTCATTGTGCTAGATATTATACAAAAGCAAAAAGTGGCTAACTTACTACTACATTTCTGCACTTTTATTCCATTGATAAGACTTATCTACTGTAATAAGAAAATACACATTTCAACATCGACTCCTCCGTACAGTGCAATTACTGTACATCTACCGTACTTCCAAGACTCAAGAGTTGATTAAACACATTTTTACATACAAAGTACCAATGGAAACCACTTTGGCGTGCATCATCAAAGCAACGATGCAGACTGTCCACGGGATTACCACAGCCTCTCTGTTCTTGACAGCATTAAAGCTTGTTTTTGGCAAACTGCACTAATCAGGAACAGCATGTTGCGATGTGCATGTTAGGGCAGCGCTGCACACAAATCATGACGGAGGCCAAAAATAACATTCCAGGGAACTTGTGTATCAATACCACACTGAACAAACTACATGTCTAGAGCTCTGCTAATTATCCCGGGACTGCCTATGTCTTTAAACGCAATAAAAAACACGTTGGACTCACACAAACTGACCAATGAACCAAATATATAAACGCAATCCAACACTTTGTTTTGACCCCTTTTTCATAAGCTGAACTTAAAGATCTGGACCTTTTTCGTGATTGCGCATTCACTCAATTCAACCAATGCCAGCAGTCCCACGTGCACTCTGAGAGCCACAAGACTATCTGATTAACGTTACAGACGCTAGCTAGCTACTTCATTTCTAGCTGCAGCTAACTCTTTTCTCCACTTAAGTCATTCATCTTCTGGAGAAGATTTATCAAAAATCTCATTGTGTAAATAACATTTTGTTACAGCACCAATAGTCAACCCTACAATATCGTCATCGAGGTACTTGGTCAGAATATCTGGATATTTGATTTTCTCCACATCGCCCAGCCCTACTATTGACCCACAATGCATTGCACAAAGGCGTTAATGTGCTACTCTCAGCTGCGAAAAACCAATTGTGGATGGTGTTTTATCAGCTCCAGGAAATCTTATAAGAAGGGTATGAAATATTGGAATTTGCTTTTTAAAAAGGCAAAAAGATAGTAAGGTGTATTCGTTTGATCTACAAACTGTCGCCCTGCTGCTCGTGGGATAGAAAACCACTGGGAAAAGAAACAGTGTATTTAAAGTAATATAAATACTGCACACTGACTCTAACTCGGTCTCTTTTCCCCCAGCCTCCTGTACAGCTCCACTGCCACCCACCGACACAAAGCCCCCTGCAGCTACCCCACCGCGCGCCAGCAGCAGGGCCCCCGCCGTGGAAGCTGCTTCAACTCTGCCAGACCTCCTCGGACGTCCCCTTCCTCTGGCTCCCCATGTCCTGGCCATGCAGGGCAGGGCGCCCCATTTCTGATGTGCTGCTGTCCCGGGACATGAACTACAACCTGACTAGTTTCCAGTACGACTTCTCTAGGAACTCGGTGCTTCATAACGCCTAGGCTGGTGAAGTTTTCCAGGAGTTCCCCCTGTGGCTGGTTGTTGGTGGTTTGAGAGTCTAGGCCTTCGGAACATGCACATGTCATACTGTAGCATTACGAACAAGGAAGAGCTCACAGAAATACATTAGACAAAAATTAGTTGTAGAACTGCAAAGCAGAACACTTCTGTATTAACTCCCTATCCATTTTATATTTCAATATAGTCATAATAATGCCATGATATAATGTTGGAAAAACACAAGGAAGCATGGACATGTCACTGGCTGTACAGCTGATGACGGTGACCAGGTTTCAGCTTTATGGCATCAGGGGAACTAAATGAACTTGTGGTTTACGTGTTCCTTGTTGGGTTGCTCTCGACGTAAACCCAGTAACGCAGTTAGGACACCTGCTGTTTCCTCTCTACAGATACGGGCCTGCGTATTGATGGTTAAGACATTGTGACGGTCAAGCCCTCAGCCGGATGTGTTTGAATCTGTTCAAACTGAACAGGATCATTTAAACTTTATCTACTTGGGTTTTCTAGCAGTTATGAGGACTTTGCACTAACGGGACGTGCTGAGATCTGGGGACGTTCTGATCTGGGACATTGCTGAGATTTGGGACATTGCTGAGATCTGGGGACGTTGCTGAGATCTGGGACATTGCTGGATCTGGGGAATTGCTGAGATCTGGGGACATTGCTGAATCTGGGACGTTGCTGAATCTGGGGACATTGCTGCGATCTGGGACGTTGCTGAGATCTGGGGACATTGCTGAGATCTGGGGACTTGCTGAGATCTGGGGTATCGTTGCTCTACAAAAGCAGAAGCGTTGAAATGTTGGTGCCAGTGTCCTGTACGTAGTCAAAGTTGAACAAAAAACCTGCGGTGAATGGTTTACAATGGTGATGTTTTACAAAGTTTGGGTGATAACGTTGCCCTTCCCCTTGTTTTTCTCTCCAAAATTTTTTGTTTACTGATCTAAACCTTGTTTACAACCCATCTATCATGTGATTACTAGAAGTCTGCTACTGACAGGTGTATCCATCGCACATCACCAAGTATACACTTCAGGCCCTTATCGTAGGCTAGGTGGAGCCCTGCAGAGCAGAAATCAGACTCACCTCAGGCTTGGGTTGCATTGCGTGGTTTATTTCAAAATGTGTTTTTTAGAAATGCCACTCTATGATTGTGCCAGTCTTCTGAGTCGTGTTCATTTTGTTGCGTTATGATACACTATGCTCAGACGGAGGAGTAAAAACGACCGCTGCAGCCTTTGCATTTCATTTCTCTGTAGTCGGTTGGTCTTAACACCCGGTAGGAGCCATTTCACTGCCATCCCCCCATGCCCTCATTTTTAACCAGATCTCAGCAACTACCTTGGAGCCAATCCATTTATACCGATATGAAGTGGCCAAAACTACAAAATAAAACCCAGATTACACTAAATTGAAATTATACTTCAAGTGTAGGTTGATATTTTATGCATAAGCTTCAGTTTATCTGAGGACACCTAGATGATAAGCAGTAACTTGTATCAGAGTTAGTACTGGGACAATAAATAGGGTTTATCATTGTTTTAACGCCCCCAACGTCTCGCTCTAGGTTAGGACATGATGAGACTAGGTTAGGCCTTGAAGTCACGGTCAGCGCTGCCTGAAGGAGACGTTGGGGGGCTTAAAACACCATCAAGCACAGATGCATACAATTAGTTTTTTGCTCAGTATAACTTCATGTACTTCTATCGAAATCCTTTCAAGCCATGACAGCTGACTGTACTGATGATACCTAAGAGATAAAGCGCATGATCTTTTGAATGGTTTTGGATAGTATGAGAACTATTTCTAATCATCAAATGATACAAATAATCTGTCTGAACTGACGTTCCGACTCTGTACGCTGTTAATCACATTATGCTGAATCTACACGAGCTGCTATTATAATATGAATATACCCAGGCTTTTGTCAGAACACGCCTCCATTTGCTCTTTATTAGTTGAGTTTCTGCCATTTTATTTGTGAATGCATGCTACTTGCATAACAAGTTACAATCTCTTGTGGCTATATTGCTGGTAAACACTGATACTGTAACTGTAGGGGATTTCACTTCAGCATATTCCTCTGTTGGTCTTGATTTTGATTGACATTTGCATCCTGGTTTGAATTATTTCTCAACAGATACATGCAATTGGGTCTATTGACATCTCTTTCAGAGCATTGTCTTGGAGTCTTGTAATATGAGCTTTTAAAATGAGCATAGACCTTCCTGAGAAGAGGAATACATTTGCTCAAAGTCAAGTTTCAGCCAGGAGTTTCCCAAATACTGTATTTGTACGTTTTGTTTGTACAAATCAACCGTGGTCTCTCAAACCTGTTGTGCTTTTAATGAAGTCATCATAATTCTTAATCGTCTTTTAGAAGTAAGCACATAGCTACCTGTTAACTCCCACTAAAGTTTGTCTCTGTTAACCACCTGATGTCTGAGTTAAGGTGTGTATCTGTTGATGTTGGCTGTGTTTTTCACTGGGTGTAACTGTGGATTAACTAATAAATTTAAAAGCATTGTCTAACTATGACCGTCGTGTACAAGGAAATGTTTTATCTTGGATATAACATTAAATACTTAAATTGAATTCCATTTAACAATATATTTTTATCAGGATTGAAATAAATATTGCCAACATTTGTGGTAAGAAATACATTCTAGGTAATACTTTACATTAATACCATTTGTTTGCAGTTCATGCAAAAGCACCATAGGGACAATTATTGTAGCTATATGTGTATGATGGCACGTGCAAAATATTTGCAGGAATAAGGTATGGCACACTATGAATATTTTAATTAATAAATACATTTTAGAACGACAGTTTAAAAATATTTGTCCTAATATGGTGAAGGATATCATGTCAATCCAAACCGCAGAGATTAGGCAAGAGAGTTCTCAGAGGATTTAGTCCCAGAAAACAGGGAAAACAAAAAAGGGATCCAAAAATGTCTAAAAGGTCCAAGAGAAAAGGAAAACAAAACAGGAGCACAGAGACGAAAGAAGACCTCGGGCAGAGTCTGAACGCTGACAAGCCGACAGGAAACGACAAACCAGACACACAAAAGATCTGCCGCGAGACAAAGGGACACGGGGCACGTGAGACAACAGGGGAACACTTCGGGGCGGGGACGACAACCACTAGGCAGGAAAACACAAGGCAGGAGTAAACTAGACAGGACTAGACGAGAAACAGACCATCAAAATAAAACAGAACACGAACAGACACAGACAGGAAGTACAACCAGGCGACAAGAGGACACGGAGAATAACACAAAAAGAAATCAGGATAAAAATGACAGAAAACAATATCAGAACCTCGAAAGCAACAGAAACCATGACAAAGTATGGAGAATTTGTTAGTTTGGGACTTGGTCTCTCCATTTGTGTGACTTTGTGTGTGTTGGTGTGTGTGTGTGTGTGTGTGTGTGTGTGTGTGTGTGTGTGAGAAAGAGACCTGCCTTGATTTGAGACTTGGCATTACGGGGACTGGTTTTTTTTTTAAGTAACTTTTTTTTTTAAATTTTTTGTTAAACAAAATATGGCGACATACAGATATAAAAACTACACAATAGTATCCTCTATGGCAATTAGGTTATCTTCTTTTGCCAGATGTAGATGCAAACATCAGAAAAGAAATCCAATGATGAATGTGTTTTCTCTTACTTAGAATGAAGAAAGAACAGAACTAAATTATTTCTGGTATGTCTGTGATGTTAAGTCAACCTCTGTTGAAATATGCAGTACATTTGGAAATGTTTGAGTAAGAAATACCAGGGTCATATAGAAGTCAGTTGTGTTTGCGCTCTGCAATAAAATGAGAAGAAAGTTCACTTGCTTGTACCATTTTAAACAGGTTATAATGTTCTATCTTTTTAAATGCCATAAAGTTATGCACCTATGACATGCAGCACTCTCGGTACACTACGGTATTACTAATTCACCTTATTGCCTCCATCGGTGGCCACCAACCAAGTTTCTATACATCCAATGAACACCCATCGACATCTCCAGGAGTAGTTAAGCACCAATCAGAAAGTAGTTGTATGGATTTGGTCCCACCCATTGTCCCCTCTTCTGTCAGTTGTTGTGCCAACTGAGTGCTACAACAGCGGGCTTGGAAGTTGTGTTTGGTGAGGTCAGAGTCTGTCCAATTCGAAGTACAGCGTACATAACTTTTAGCACAAGGTCGCTAACAGCACAGGCGGGTATCTGTGTACGCAGACCGAAATAAGTGTGAAAGTGATGACTGTTGTAACTCCAGAAACTTTGGTAGCTGGAAAGTTTGTTAAAACGGGAAGGTTAGCTAGGGTCGTGTGCTAAAAAACACTAAAGCTAAGTTGTGTGCTGTTTAAATGACAGGACTATGTACAGCACCACTGACATTTAACTTTATCAACTGAGCGTGGCTGTCATGTCAGCCTCCCCAGCCAGCTCATCCCCGCAGCGGGTAAACCCAGTGGCTCCCCCACAGCCTCCTCTTCCTGTAGCAGCAACACCACCCGCGTCCGGTTGCAGCCTATCCGCGCCACGGTGCCGTACCACTTTTGCGTGGAAATCAGCACAGCCAACCGCTCTGCTTCCTGCGCTTCTAGTAGCCGAGCAACACAGGACCGACAACGTCCGTTGCTCCAGTCCCCCAACCGTGGAAGCGGCTGTGACGCAGGCTGGTCCCCAGGCAGAGCCTTCTCCGCCGGACAGCAGGAGCTCACCAGAACGCTCCAAAGGTAATGTTGTCCTTATAGTAATTAAATGTAGCTTTACTGCACCCTTATTTCAGATAGCTTGGTGCTAACTTGTGCTGTGTCGTTCTGTTTCGTATTAGCGAACGTCACGCCAAACTAGCTTTAAAAATCTGACATTTTGATGTTTTCGCGATTAATGAACACTATCCGTGCACTTTCAGTGACAGACTAGAAGTTCCCGAAAGATGCATGGTATTCTAAAGTTCGGCGTGTTTATAATTCACTATCAAACAACATTATATAAAACTTAAACTTACATTTTCCTCGGCATTGGCCCTCGGACGCCACGTTGTGTTTGGGAGAGATGCCAGTGGAAATAGAAGCGAAGCAGCTCGAATATTCATTTTCTTTCAAATTAGCGCAGTTTTCTAATTTAATGTGCACCGAATAGTAAAACCTGTCATTATCACACAAAGGCTGTCGGATTATTTAAAAGCTTGTGCAACTTTCCCAATATCCAGACCACTTCAAAATGTCATTATTTCCGTACCAAGATTCAATATTGCGAGCCGTTCTCTCTGTTGCTAAGATTTAACTATCATATCGGAGCCAGATGCTAGGCTAGTTGGCTAGCTTTCTAATTAGGTCGTAACACATTAGGGATCTGGTAATTGACGGTATAAACATTGAGAAGGTACATACGCACTATAATTCTACAGTAGCTCTCGCAACCGTGTTCCAATTGTATTACGTCATAGTATCCGTAATATTTTAGAACACACAGCTTAAGCTGGTTTGGTGTATTATTCCAATGTGTTACAATTGCGATGTAAATGGAATCAGTTATGCAGTTGTTATTACATACATTGGCATCATCCCTGCTACGATACGATGAGTAAATATGTCACAGGATGCCTGTGTGGTGATGATGCAGCTCCTCTGTCGTAGATAAACAGGGCTCACTGATCTGCATTATACGACGATTAGCCAATTTAAGATCTGATATGAACACTGAAAGCTTAGTATTAATTCGTCATGTGTGGTTGTCATGAAGTGAAAACAATATGTCCTCAGCTGTAGCTCTATAGCAACATTGGGGCCTAGCAGTAATTGAGACATAAACAGAGCCTCTGGTAGGCAGGCCGCCTCTGCAATAGCCATATAAAATAATTTGTCAGTCATGAATACTCTATTTACAAAGAGGAAAAAATCACTTTGCAAAATAACAATGTATTGATAGTGTTTTGCAATCCAGCCTATACAGTTCTGTGTGTCATTGCTACTACATCTTACTACTTTCTTGTTAAGACCTGTTAGCCTGATGGTTTAGATCTATTTGGATTAAAATATTACAGGCTATGTTATGCACTTGACTTTGTATCTTCCACTCTTACATATTGCTGGTAGCAGTGGCGTGTCCAGGGCGATTTATGGGGTTTCCAAGGGGCATGAATCAAGCCAGGGTGGCACTGGCATGGTGTTCTGACACATGCAACAACCATCAACACACAGAGATAGCTTATGGAGGGTTGCTAGTGCCATCACTGTGTGACTTATAAGATAGATTTATTTTTGTTACACACGCGGACTTAAGCCCAGTTCGGAACTATAATTCGTGACGAAACCAAACCAAAAGTTTCAGATTCTGAACCGTCGCGTCTCAGCTCGACTCCAACCAGCGATGGTGTCGCTGTGAATCTGGTCTGTCTCACAGGCTGGTTTTAGAACGTAAGGGCCACCACCTGTTCAACAGCCAATAGAGAAGTCTGCTTGTAAATCAGCTACAAACTATTTAGATAGATTAGATTAGATTATACTTTATCATCCACGAAAATGCGCGGCTGCAGCCGCATTTTTCAATAACAGCAAAAAAAATACCACACAAACAAGTACCCAACAGAAATCAGGACAGCAATAGACAGATAATATGGAGACTGAGTAAGCAAAATGGCGTCAAATAAGAAATTTAAAGTGCGGTTGCCATGATAAGAGAAACAATATTGCGGTGTAAGTGACGTTAAAATTAAGTTGATGGTAATTAGAGCCAAAGAAGCAAGAGTGTAGCATAATTTAAATTATATTAACCTGAGTCCATAAATGTTGAAAAGTAGTACTTGTAATAAAATAATATAAATACCGATATTAAAGATGAACAGAAAGTGTGTGTGGTGATGGAGAAAAACAGGAACAGAAACTACAACACTATCGTAGAGCAGGTGTTGTAGAGTCTGACAGCGGCCGGGATGAGGACCTGCGGTACCCCTCCTTCTTACACCGGGGGTACAGTCTGCTGCTGAAGGAGCTGCCCAGGGACCCACACTGTCATGGAGGGGTGGGGTGTTTCCATGTGGATTCAGCTTGACTAACTCCTCCTTCTCCCCCACTTTCTCTATGGGGTCCAAGAACAGTCCAGGCCAGAGCTCGCTCTCCTGATCAGTTCTATTGAGTCTGCTCCTGTCCCGGTCCGAGCTGCCCCCCCCCGCAGACCACAGCATAAAGGATGGGCAGAGGCCACCACAGAGTCATAGAAGGTCCTAGAGAGCTGCACACTCCAAAGGACCTGATCCCTCACAGATGGAGGAGACTCTGGCCCGTCTTTATAGGCATGGTTTATCAGTCCAGTTCAGTTTTGTTTAGGTGAACACCCAGGAATCTGTAGCTCCGCCACTACCTCAATGTCCGATCTCTGAGAGGGGAGGTTTTCCTCCTGAAGTCAACAATCATCTCTTTGTCTTGCTGGTGTTGACTGAAAGCTGGTTGAGCTCACACCAGTGACAAAGTCCTGATGACCGTCCTGTATCCAGATCGTTCCCTCAGAAACAAACCAACAACGGCTGTGTCTCGGAGAACTTCTGGATGTGCAGTGGGGTGTGTTTTTCGGGAAT
>NC_045740.1:30351820-30363925 GCF_008692095.1 Etheostoma spectabile | reverse complement strand
TGGGTGGTGTTGTGCGTGAAGTCCGAGGTATAGAGGGTGAAAAGGAAGGGGGAGAGCATCGTACCCTGAGAAGTCGAAAAACATGACTCTCACAGTGCTCCCGCTGTCCTCCAGGTGGAGCAGCGTTGATGAATCGAGATTGACCTTAAATTGAAATCAAATCGTGACAACCCTTTATTGGGAGGTATAAAGGTTCCCTGGGAACCTAATAGTAGTAGTAGTAGTGCGAGTCCCTCTTTTGTCGTGTCCACACACACGGTGATGCAATACTGAGATCCTGCCAATGTCCAATATTCCGCTGGTTTAACGGAAAACTGCTGACACACCAGCCCGCGTCAACAACACCCAAAAGAACCCTATACAAATCACGTGGGCTGAAACACTCCATTAACCACAAAAAAGGGTTTTATAATTTAACAGGCTTCATTTTCCTATGTCCTTGCAACACCTACCTCTAATGCTTTTTATTCCGTGGTTTGTAGTTCTGCTTTTGCCAGTCCAGTTTCGCTGTATATACACAAATGAGTCTTAAATTTCATTCATTCAGTCATTTCATTCAGGTCTTAATTCATTCAAATGGGCTTAAAATCTTACATTTGACTTGGGGAAACCTGCGCAGAAACTCTGTACAACTAATTGCAGCCGTACAGTGGAGATACCGAAATGCTTCCCAAATCCACGGCATTCCGGTGTTTTATTCATACTTTGGTTTTATAAAAAATATCACTGTGTTTGGTTCATACAGAAAACAAGAGTCTGTTGCTCCCCCTCCCTGTGCCCATCCCAAAGGAAACCTCTGCCTCATTTCCTGTCACATCTTCTCTGCATTTAGTCGAACATTTGCCCGTAATTACATGCTAGAAACAGAATCGGCACTCTGGAGATTTTTGTGGCAGGCCCCTCTACTCAGAAGGCAGCACATGCTGCAAGAAAAGACGATGTCGCTATTTAAAAGAAACGTTTTGTGAAATGCTAACTCACCAACACCCAGCTTAATGAAAGCAGCATGTATAAAACTCTGTCTCTTCAAAGGTTAAGAGGTAGAAAACACTCTGTTTTCCTCTAACCAATCAGCGTAGGTTAGGGTTAGGAAAATCTGCTCTACTTCATGAGGCTTTCCTGCAATCAGTCGTGAGAAGTTTACACACCCAGGTTAAAGTTGATAAAAGAGGATAACAAACATCTTTTGGAAATTTATTTGAATGCTTTTTTTTAAAAGATTGAGGAAAATCCAACCTTTTAAAGACACCAATTTTCTTGTGAAGGAACTATGTTGTTCTTCCTTAAAAAACAGTAAGTATACACCCCCCATGTTACAATACAGTGGCAGAAGTATAGCACCCCCCATGTTAAATTCACATAGAGGCAGGCACTTTTTATTTTTAAAGGCCAGTATTTCCCCCCCATAATCACATACCACACCATAAATAGATCGGCATGGGGAACTTTCTGTAAAATCATCTCTCAAGCAAATCAAACCAGCTACTAAGCAGACTGAATAACCACCCGCTATCTCTAGTATGGGTGAAGGGTATTAATGATGTATGGTGTGTGTGTGTGTGGGGGGGGGGCTATTAATTCCAAAAGCCAAGGGAACTTTATCAGGATGCATGAGTATCCGGATCCATGTAATAATGGCCTTTAAAAATGAAAATCTGCCTCTATGGGAATTTACATAGGGGGGTGATACTTATCCCCTGTATTTACATGGGGGTGTTTACTATGCCCCTGTTTAACAGGGGGGGGGTGTTACTTATGCCCCTGTATTTAACATGGGGGGGTACTTTACTATACTACTTATCAACTTTACATGGGCGTGTAACTCAGGCAAGCACTGTTCACCAAGGCGAGCAGTACCACGCAGTGGGAAAACACCAGAAGTTGACAATTTAGCATCATCAGGACAGGATTTTTGATGTTGGTTGTCTATTTTGTCAGTTCTGGAAGCGTAGTTTCAAATTCGTATGTCCAATTAAGTAGCACACACCATCCCACTTTTCTATCTAATTGTTACGTGTGAAACTAAAGTTGAACCTAGGGCAGCACAACGCAGAGCCAAATGAATAACGATTATTGCAAGTCAAAGTTTAGGAACGCAACAGGGGAAAAGCAAAGTCCAAATCCATGGTTTCAAATCCTGGAGACAGAGCGGGACGGTTCCAAAATGTCCAAGTGTCCGTGTCCAATAGTCCTGAGATTCAGTGTAGAGGCAGGAAGGATGAGGCAGGAGTAGGGGCAGCAGGAGTCGGGTTCACACAACTGTGGCAAAAGAGAACAAATCAGAGCGATCAACCGCTAAATACAACAGTCGCGACGCGTACTAACGTGGTCGTCTTGACGATGATCTGACAAAGAGTGGGAGGTATTTGAGAAAGAGGGATTAGTGTATGATCTACAGCTGGAACCCTGACCCCCCACACCAGGCTTCACTCCTTTAAAGGACAGACAGAGGGGGGGGGGAGCAGAGGCACAGAGCTACTAGCACAGCAGGCCTACAATAATACAATTAAAATGCTGGAAACTTGGTGATGGTATGACTGTGGGTCGTGCTGTGGCTAAGGATATTTTGTTTATGACACAGTGCCTACAAAGAAAAAAAAGCTCTGTTGGCGTTGCTTCCATTTGGCAGAGCATGTAAAGTCCCTCAAAGCCTCAGCAACGCCAGACTGTTAGTACACTCTGCACGTCAGCTTCCCAGAGCTGAACCTTTGGGGAAGAGAGTGCAGACTTCCTTCAGAGCAAATGCACTGACAGATTGCAGTTCCACGGAATTCAACGGATTTTGGTTTGTGGACCGAGCCTTGAGATATGTAGTATTTAGTTACTGATTTGGCATTTCACTATAGTTTGCAGCTTAATATTAATCTTGCTAAAAGCACTCAACTCATTGTGCTAGATATTATACAAAAGCAAAAAGTGGCTAACTTACTACTACATTTCTGCACTTTTATTCCATTGATAAGACTTATCTACTGTAATAAGAAAATACACATTTCAACATCGACTCCTCCGTACAGTGCAATTACTGTACATCTACCGTACTTCCAAGACTCAAGAGTTGATTAAACACATTTTTACATACAAAGTACCAATGGAAACCACTTTGGCGTGCATCATCAAAGCAACGATGCAGACTGTCCACGGGATTACCACAGCCTCTCTGTTCTTGACAGCATTAAAGCTTGTTTTTGGCAAACTGCACTAATCAGGAACAGCATGTTGCGATGTGCATGTTAGGGCAGCGCTGCACACAAATCATGACGGAGGCCAAAAATAACATTCCAGGAACTTGTGTATCAATACCACACTGAACAAACTACATGTCTAGAGCTCTGCTAATTATCCCGGGACTGCCTATGTCTTTAAACGCAATAAAAAACACGTTGGACTCACACAAACTGACCAATGAACCAAATATATAAACGCAATCCAACACTTTGTTTTGACCCCTTTTTCATAAGCTGAACTTAAAGATCTGGACCTTTTTCGTGATTGCGCATTCACTCAATTCAACCAATGCCAGCAGTCCCACGTGCACTCTGAGAGCCACAAGACTATCTGATTAACGTTACAGACGCTAGCTAGCTAGCTTCATTTCTAGCTGCAGCTAACTCTTTTCTCCACTTAAGTCATTCATCTTCTGGAGAAGATTTATCAAAAATCTCATTGTGTAAATAACATTTTGTTACAGCACCAATAGTCAACCCTACAATATCGTCATCGAGGTACTTGGTCAGAATATCTGGATATTTGATTTTCTCCACATCGCCCAGCCCTACTATTGACCCACAATGCATTGCACAAAGGCGTTAATGTGCTACTCTCAGCTGCGAAAAACCAATTGTGGATGGTGTTTTATCAGCTCCAGGAAATCTTATAAGAAGGTATGAAATATTGGAATTTGCTTTTTAAAAAGGCAAAAAGATAGTAAGGTGTATTCGTTTGATCTACAAACTGTCGCCCTGCTGCTCGTGGGATAGAAAACCACTGGGAAAAGAAACAGTGTATTTAAAGTAATATAAATACTGCACACTGACTCTAACTCGGTCTCTTTTCCCCCAGTCCTCCTGTACAGCTCCACTGCCACCCACCGACACAAAGCCCCCTGCAGCTACCCCACCGCGCGCCAGCAGCAGGGCCCCCGCCGTGGAAGCTGCTTCAACTCTGCCAGACCTCCTCGGACGTCCCCTTCCTCTGGCTCCCCATGTCCTGGCCATGCAGGGCAGGGCGCCCCATTTCTGATGTGCTGCTGTCCCGGGACATGAACTACAACCTGACTAGTTTCCAGTACGACTTCTCTAGGAACTCGGTGCTTCATAACGCCTAGGCTGGTGAAGTTTTCCAGGAGTTCCCCCTGTGGCTGGTTGTTGGTGGTTTGAGAGTCTAGGCCTTCGGAACATGCACATGTCATACTGTAGCATTACGAACAAGGAAGAGCTCACAGAAATACATTAGACAAAAATTAGTTGTAGAACTGCAAAGCAGAACACTTCTGTATTAACTCCCTATCCATTTTATATTTCAATATAGTCATAATAATGCCATGATATAATGTTGGAAAAACACAAGGAAGCATGGACATGTCACTGGCTGTACAGCTGATGACGGTGACCAGGTTTCAGCTTTATGGCATCAGGGGAACTAAATGAACTTGTGGTTTACGTGTTCCTTGTTGGGTTGCTCTCGACGTAAACCCGTAACGCAGTTAGGACACCTGCTGTTTCCTCTCTACAGATACGGGCCTGCGTATTGATGGTTAAGACATTGTGACGGTCAAGCCCTCAGCCGGATGTGTTTGAATCTGTTCAAACTGAACAGGATCATTTAAACTTTATCTACTTGGGTTTTCTAGCAGTTATGAGGACTTTGCACTAACGGGACGTGCTGAGATCTGGGGACGTTCTGATCTGGGACATTGCTGAGATTTGGGACATTGCTGAGATCTGGGGACGTTGCTGAGATCTGGGACATTGCTGGATCTGGGGAATTGCTGAGATCTGGGGACATTGCTGAATCTGGGACGTTGCTGAATCTGGGGACATTGCTGCGATCTGGGACGTTGCTGAGATCTGGGGACATTGCTGAGATCTGGGGACTTGCTGAGATCTGGGGTATCGTTGCTCTACAAAAGCAGAAGCGTTGAAATGTTGGTGCCAGTGTCCTGTACGTATCAAAGTTGAACAAAAAACCTGCGGTGAATGGTTTACAATGGTGATGTTTTACAAAGTTTGGGTGATAACGTTGCCCTTCCCCTTGTTTTTCTCTCCAAAATTTTTTGTTTATGATCTAAACCTTGTTTACAACCCATCTATCATGTGATTACTAGAAGTCTGCTACTGACAGGTGTATCCATCGACACATCACCAAGTATACACTTCAGGCCCTTATCGTAGGCTAGGTGGAGCCCTGCAGAGCAGAAATCAGACTCACCTCAGGCTTGGGTTGCATTGCGTGGTTTATTTCAAAATGTGTTTTTTAGAATGCCACTCTATGATTGTGCCAGTCTTCTGAGTCGTGTTCATTTTGTTGCGTTATGATACACTATGCTCAGACGGAGGAGTAAAAACGACCGCTGCAGCCTTTGCATTTCATTTCTCTGTAGTCGGTTGGTCTTAACACCCGGTAGGAGCCATTTCACTGCCATCCCCCCATGCCCTCATTTTTAACCAGATCTCAGCAACTACCTTGGAGCCAATCCATTTATACCGATATGAAGTGGCCAAAACTACAAAATAAAACCCAGATTACACTAAATTGAAATTATACTTCAAGTGTAGGTTGATATTTTATGCATAAGCTTCAGTTTATCTGAGGACACCTAGATGATAAGCAGTAACTTGTATCAGAGTTAGTACTGGGACAATAAATAGGGTTTATCATTGTTTTAACGCCCCCAACGTCTCGCTCTAGGTTAGGACATGATGAGACTAGGTTAGGCCTTGAAGTCACGGTCAGCGCTGCCTGAAGGAGACGTTGGGGGGCTTAAAACACCATCAAGCACAGATGCATACAATTAGTTTTTTGCTCAGTATAACTTCATGTACTTCTATCGAAATCCTTTCAAGCCATGACAGCTGTACTGTACTGATGATACCTAAGAGATAAAGCGCATGATCTTTTGAATGGTTTTGGATAGTATGAGAACTATTTCTAATCATCAAATGATACAAATACATCTGTCTGAACTGACGTTCCGACTCTGTACGCTGTTAATCACATTATGCTGAATCTACACGAGCTGCTATTATAATATGAATATACCCAGGCTTTTGTCAGAACACAGCCTCCATTTGCTCTTTATTAGTTGAGTTTCTGCCATTTTATTTGTGAATGCATGCTACTTGCATAACAAGTACAATCTCTGTGGCTATATTGCTGGTAAACACTGATACTGTAACTGTAGGGGATTTCACTTCAGCATATTCCTCTGTTGGTCTTGATTTTGATTGACATTTGCATCCTGGTTTGAATTATTTTCTCAACAGATACATGCAATTGGGTCTATTGACATCTCTTTCAGAGCATTGTCTTGGAGTCTTGTAATATGAGCTTTTAAAATGAGCATAGACCTTCCTGAGAAGAGGAATACATTTGCTCAAAGTCAAGTTTCAGCCAGGAGTTTCCCAATACTGTATTTGTACGTTTTGTTTGTACAAATCAACCGTGGTCTCTCAAACCTGTTGTGCCTTTTAATGAAGTCATCATAATTCTTAATCGTCTTTTAGAAGTAAGCACAAGCTACCTGTTAACTCCCACTAAAGTTGTCTCTGTTTAACCACCTGATGTCTGAGTTAAGGTGTGTATCTGTTTGATGTTGGCTGTGTTTTTCACTGGGTGTAACTGTGGATTAACTAATAAATTTAAAAGCATTGTCTAACTATGACCGTCGTGTACAAGGAAATGTTTTATCTTGGATATAACATTAAATACTTAAATTGAATTCCATTTAACAATATATTTTTATCAGGATTGAAATAAATATTGCCAACATTTGTGGTAAGAAATACATTCTAGGTAATACTTTACATTAATACCATTTGTTTGCAGTTCATGCAAAAGCACCATAGGGACAATTATTGTAGCTATATGTGTATGATGGCACGTGCAAATATTTGCAGGAATAAGGTATGGCACACTATGAATATTTTAATTAATAAATACATTTTAGAACGACAGTTTAAAAATATTTTCCTAATATGGTGAAGGATATCATGTCAATCCAAACCGCAGAGATTAGGCAGGAGAGAGTTTCAGAGGATTTAGTCCCAGAAAACAGGGAAAACAAAAAAGGGATCCAAAAATGTCTAAAAGGTCCAGAGAAAAGGAAAACAAAACAGGAGCACAGAGACGAAAGAAGACCTCGGGCAGAGTCTGAACGCTGACAAGCCACAGGAAACGACAAACCAGACACACAAAGATCTGCCGCGAGACAAAGGGACACGGGGCACGTGAGACAACAGGGGGAACACTTCGGGGCGGGGACGACAACCACTAGGCAGGAAAACACAAGGCAGGATAAACTAGACAGGACTAGACAGAGAAACAGACCATCAAAATAAACAGAACACGAACAGACACAGACAGGAAGTACAACCAGGCGACAAGAGGACACGGAGAATAACACAAAAAGAAATCAGGATAAAAATGACAGAAAACAATATCAGAACCTCGAAAGCAACAGAAACCATGACAAAGTATGGAGAATTTGTTAGTTTGGGACTTGGTCTCTCCATTTGTGTGACTTTGTGTGTGTTTGGTGTGTGTGTGTGTGTGTGTGTGTGTGTGTGTTGGGTGAGAAAGAGACCTGCCTTGATTTGAGACTTGGCATTAACGGAAGACTGGTTTTTTTTTTAAGTAACTTTTTTTTTTAAATTTTTTGTTAAACAAAATATGGCGACATACAGATATAAAAACTACACAATAGTATCCTCTATGGCAATTAGGTTATCTTCTTTTGCCAGATGTAGATGCAAACATCAGAAAAGAAATCCAATGATGAATGTGTTTTCTCTTACTTAGAATGAAGAAAGAACAGAACATAAATTATTTCTGGTATGTCTGTGATGTTAAGTCAACCTCTGTTGAAATATGCAGTACATTTGGAAATGTTTGAGTAAGAAATACCAGGGTCATATAGAAGTCAGTTGTGTTTGCGCTCTGCAATAAAATGAGAAGAAAGTTCACTTGCTTGTACCATTTTAAACAGGTTATAATGTTCTATCTTTTTAAATGCCATAAAGTTATGCACCTAGACATGCAGCACTCTCGGTACACTACGGTATTACTAATTCACCTTATTGCCTCCATCAGGTGGCCACCACCAAGTTTCTATACATCCAATGAACACCCATCGACATCTCCAGAGTAGTTAAGCACCAATCAGAAAGTAGTTGTATGGATTTGGTCCCACCCATTGTCCCACTCTTCTGTCAGTTGTTGTGCCAACTGAGTGCTGACAACAGCGGGCTTGGAAGTTGTGTTTGGTGAGGTCAGAGTCTGTCCAATTCGAAGTACAGCGTACATAACTTTTAGCACACAGGTCGCGTAACAGCACAGGCGGGTATCTGTGTACGCAGACCGAAATAAGTGTGAAAGTGATGACTGTGTAACTCCAGAAACTTTGGTAGCTGGAAAGTTTTTAAAACGGGAAGGTTAGCTAGGGTCGTGTGCTAAAAAACACTAAAGCTAAGTTGTGTTGCTGTTTAAATGACAGGACTATGTACAGCACCACTGATCATTTAACTTTATCAACTGAGCGTGGCTGTCATGTCAGCCTCCCCAGCCAGCTCATCCCCGCAGCGGGTAAACCCAGTGGCTCCCCCACAGCCTCCTCTTCCTGTAGCAGCAACACCACCCGCGTCCGGTTGCAGCCTATCCGCGCCACGGTGCCGTACCACTTTTGCGTGGAAATCAGCACAGCCAACCGCTCTGCTTCCTGCGCTTCTAGTAGCCGGAGCAACACAGGACCGACAACGTCCGTTGCTCCAGTCCCCCAACCGTGGAAGCGGCTGTGACGCAGGCTGGTCCCCAGGCAGAGCCTTCTCCGCCGGACAGCAGGGCTCACCAGAACGCTCCAAAGGTAATGTTGTCCTTATAGTAATTAAATGTAGCTTTACTGCACCCTTATTTGCAGATAGCTTGGTGCTAACTTGTGCTGTGTCGTTCTGTTTCGTATTAGCGAACGTCACGCCAAACTAGCTTTAAAAATCTGACATTTTGATGTTTTCGCGATTAATGAACACTATCCGTGCACTTTCAGTGACAGACTAGAAGTTCCCGAAAGATGCATGGTATTCTAAAGTTCGGCGTGTTTATAATCACTATCAACAACATTATATAAAACTTAAACTTTACATTTTCCTCGGCATTGGCCTCGGACGCCACGTTGTGTTTGGGAGAGATGCCAGTGGAAATAGAAGCGAAGCAGCTCGAATATTCATTTTCTTTCAAATTAGCGCAGTTTTCTAATTTAATGTGCACCGAATAGTAAAACTGTCATTATCACACAAAGGCTGTCGGATTATTTAAAAGCTTGTGCAACTTTCCCATATCCAGACCACTTCAAAATGTCATTATTCCGTACCAAGATTCAATATTGCGAGCCGTTCTCTCTGTTGCTAAGATTTAACTATCATATCGGAGCCAGATGCTAGGCTAGTTGGCTAGCTTTCTAATTAGGTCGTAACACATTAGGGATCTGGTAATTGACGGTATAAACATTGAGAAGGTACATACGCACTATAATTTCTACAGTAGCTCTCGCAACCGTGTTCCAATTTGTATTAACGTCATAGTATCCGTAATATTTTAGAACACCACAGCTTAAGCTGGTTTGGTGTATTATTCCAATGTGTTACAATTGCGATGTAAATGGAATCAGTTATGCAGTTGTTATTACATACATTGGCATCATCCCTGCTACGATACGATGAGGTAAATATGTCACAGGATGCCTGTGTGGTGATGATGCAGCTCCTCTGTCGTAGATAAACAGGGCTCACTGATCTGCATTATACGACGATTAGCCAATTTAAGAATCTGATATGAACACTGAAAGCTTAGTATTAATTCGTCATGTGTGGTTGTCATGAAGTGGAAAACAATATGTCCTCAGCTGGTAGCTCTATAGCAACATTGGGGCCTAGCAGTAATTGAGACATAAACAGAGCCCTCTGGGTAGGCAGGCCGCCTCTGCAATAGCCATATAAAATATATTTGTCAGTCATAATACTCTATTTACAAAGAGGAAAAAATCACTTTGCAAAATAACAATGATTGATAGTGTTTTGCAATCCAGCCTATACAGTTCTGTGTGTCATTGCTACTACATCTTACTACTTTCTTGTTAAGACCTGTTAGCCTGATGGTTTAGATCTATTTGGATTAAAATATTACAGGCTATGTTATGCACTTGACTTTGTATCTTCCACTCTTACATATTGCTGGTAGCAGTGGCGTGTCCAGGGCGATTTATGGGGTTTCCATGGGGCATGAATCAAGCCAGGGTGGCACTGGCATGGTGTTCTGACACATGCCAACAACCATCAACACACAGAGATAGCTTATGGAGGGTTGCTAGTGCCATCACTGTGTGACTTATAAGATAGATTTATTTTTGTTACACACGCGGACATTAAGCCCAGTTCGGAACTATAATTCGTGACGAAACCAAACCAAAAGTTTCAGATGTCTGAACCGTCGCGTCTCAGCTCGACTCCAACCAGCGATGGTGTCGCTGTGAATCATGGTCTGTCTCACAGGCTGGTTTTAGAACGTAAGGGCCACCACCTGTTCAACAGCCAATAGAGAAGTCTGCTTGTAATCAGCTACAAACTATTTAGATAGATTAGATTAGATTATACTTTATCATCCCACGAAAATGCGCGGCTGCAGCCGCATTTTTCAATAACAGCAAAAAACAATACCACACAAACAGTACCAACAGAAATCAGGACAGCAATAGACAGATAATATGGTAAGACTGAGTAAGCAAAATGGCGTCAAATAAGAAATTTAAAGTGCGGTTGCCATGATAAGAGAAACAATATTGCGGTGTAAGTGACGTTAAAATTAAGTTGATGGTAATTAGAGCCAAAGAAGCAAGAGTGGTTAGCATAATTTAAATTATATAACCTGAGTCCATAAATGTTGAAAAGTAGTACTTGTAATAAAATAATATAAATACCGATATTAAAGATGAACAGAAAGTGTGTGTGGTGATGGAGAAAAACAGGAACAGAAACTACAACACTATCGTAGAGCAGGTGTTGTAGAGTCTGACAGCGGCCGGGATGAAGGACCTGCGGTACCCCTCCTTCTTACACGGGGGTACAGTCTGCTGCTGAAGGAGCTGCCCAGGGACCCACACTGTCATGGAGGGGTGGGGTGTTTCCATGTGGATCAGCTTGACTAACTCCTCCTTCTCCCCCACTTTCTCTATGGGGTCCAAGAACAGTCCAGGCAGAGCTCGCTCTCCTGATCATTCTATTGAGTCTGCTCCTGTCCCGGTCCGAGCTGCCCCCCCCCGCAGACCACAGCATAAAGGATGGCAGAGGCCACCACAGAGTCATAGAAGGTCCTAGAGAGCTGCACACTCCAAAGGACCTGATCTCCTCACAGCATGGAGGAGACTCTGGCCCGTCTTTATAGGCATGGGTTTATCAGTCCAGTTCAGTTTTGTTTAGGTGAACACCCAGGAATCTGTAGCTCCGCCACTACCTCAATGTCCGATCTCTGAGAGGGGAGGTTTTCCTCCTGAAGTCAACAATCATCTCTTTGTCTTGCTGGTGTTACTGAAGCTGGTTGAGCTCACACCAGCTGACAAAGTCCTGATGACCGTCCTGTATCAGATCGTTCCCTCAGAAACACAACCAACAACGGCTGTGTCTCGGAGAACTTCTGGATGTGGCAGTGGGGTGTGTTTTTCGGAATCCGAGGTATGAGGGTGAAAAGGAAGGGGGAGAGCATCGTACCCTGAGAAGTCGAAAACATACTCCACAGTGCTCCCGCTGTCTCCAGGTGGAGCAGCGATCTGTTCAGCAGGTAGATCACTGGCGTCTCCACCCCCTCCAGGCTTGTAAGCAAAACTGCGGGGTCCAGCTTTGG
>NC_045740.1:30351631-30351795 GCF_008692095.1 Etheostoma spectabile | reverse complement strand
AAGCAAACTGCAGGGGGTCCAGCTGTGTGCCCACCAGGGGTCGCAGGTGACGCAGGATCCTCTCTTCATCAGGTGAGAAGTCAGGGCAACAGGCCTGAAGTGGTTCGGCTCTCTGGGGCGCGGCGACTTCGGTACCGGAACCACACAGGAGGTCTTCCACAGGG
>NC_045740.1:30327695-30351606 GCF_008692095.1 Etheostoma spectabile | reverse complement strand
GCCCGGTCACAGCAAGGAGCCCCGGCCGACGGCATCAGCCCCAGTCTCCTCAGAGACTGTGCGGACCAGCTCTTGTGGTGTGCTCGGCACTTATTCAACCTGAGCCTGACTGGAGAAGGTCCCAGCCTGTGGAAGACCTCCTGTGTTGCCGGTACCGAAGTCGCCGCGCCCCAGCCGAACCACTTCACCTGTTTCCCTGGACTTCTCACCTGATGAAGAGAGGATCCTGCGTCACCTGCGACCCCTGGTGGGCACACAGCTGGACCCCCTGCAGTTTGCTTACAAGCCTGGATGGGGTGGACGACGCAGTGATCTACCTGCTGAACAGATCGCTGCTCCACCTGGAGGACAGCGGGAGCACTGTGAGGTCATGTTTTTCGACTTCTCAGGGTACGATGCTCCCCCCCTTCCTTTTCCACCCTCTATACCTCGGACTTCACGCACACACCACCCACTGCCACATCCGAAGTTCTCCATGCCACAGCCGTTGTTGGTGTGTTTTTTCTGAGGGAACGATCTGGAATACAGGACGGTCATCAGGACTTTGTCAGCTGGTGTGAGCTCAACCAGCTTTCAGCTCACACCAGCAAGACAAAGGAGATGATTGTTGACTTAGGAGGAAAACCTCCCTTCTCAGAGATCGGACATTGAGGTAGTGGCGAGCTACAGATTCCTGGTGTGTTCCCTACACATAAACTGAACTGGACTGATAAACCCATGCTCTATAAAAGACGGCCAGAGTCTCCTCCATCTGCTGAGGAGACTAGGTCCTTTGGAGTGTGCAGGACTCTCCTCAGACCTTCTATGACTCTGTGGTGGCCTCTGCCATCCTTTATGCTGTGGTCTGCTGGGGGGGCAGCTCGGACCGGGACAGGAGCAGACTCAATAACTGATCAGGAGAGCGAGCTCTGTCCTGGACTGTCCTCTGGACCCCATGAGAAAGTGGGGGAGAAGGAGGATGTTAGTCAAGCTATCCATCATGGACAACACTCTCCCACCCCCTACATGACACTGTGGGTCCCTGGGCAGCTCCTTCAGCAGCAGACTGATACCCCCGTTAAGAAGATAGGTACCGCAGTCCTTCTCCCGGCCGCTGTCAGACTCTACAACACCTGCTCTACCTGATAGTGTTGTAGTTTCTGTTCCTGTTTTTCTCCCATCTACACCACACCCTTTCTGTTCATCTTTAATATCGTATTTATATTATTTTATTACAAGTACTTACTTTTCAACATTTATGGACTCAGGTTAATATAATTTAAATTATGCACCAACTCTTGCTTCTTTGCTCTAATTACACATTCAACTAATTTAACGTCACTTACACCGCAATATTGTTTCTCTTACATGGCAACGCACTTTAAAATTTCTTTATTTGACGCCATTTTGCTTACTCAGTCTACCATTTTATCCTTGTATTGCTGCCTGTATTTCTTGTTGTTTACTTGTTTGTGTGTTATTTTTTTTGCTGTTGAAAAATGCTGCTGCAGCAGCAGCATTTTCGTGGATAATAAAGTATAATCTAATCTAATCTATCTAAATAGTTTTGTAGCTGACTTACAACAGACTTCCTATTGGCTGTTGAACAGGTGGTGGCCCTTACTTTCTAAACAGCCTGTGGAGACAGGACCAGCTGATTCACAGCGACACCATCAGCTGGTTGGTCGAGCTAGACGCGACGGTTCAGACATCTGAACTTTTGGTTTTGGTCTCGTCACGAATAATAGTTCCGAACTGGGCTTAATGTCCGCGTGTGTACAAAATATAAATATCTATCTATAAGTCACACAGTGATGGCACTAGCAACCCTCCATAAGCTATCTCTGTGTGTTGATGGTTGTTGGCATGTGTCCAGAACACCATGCCAGTGCCACCCTGGCTTGATTCATGCCCCACCTTGGAAACCCCCATCAAATCGCCCTGGACACGCCACTGCTACCAGCAATATGTAAGAGTGGAAAGATACAAAGTCAAGTGCATAACATAGCCTGTCTATTTTAATCAAATAAATCTAAACCATCAGAGCTAACAGGTCTTAACAAGAAAATGTAGTAAGATGTAGTAGCAATGACACACAGCACTGTATATGGCTGGATTGCAAAAACACTATCAATACGTGTATATTTGCAAAGTGATTTTCTTCCTCTTTGTAAAATAGATGTATTCATGACTGACAAATTTATTTCTTATATGGCTATTGCAGAGGCTGGCCTGCCTACCCAAGGGCCTGTTTATTCTCACTTACTGCTAGGCCCCAATGTTGCTATAGAGCTACCAGCTGAGGACATATTGTTTTCCACTTCAATGACAACCTCACATGACGAATTATACTAACTTTCAGTGTTCATATCAGATTCTTAATTTAGGCTAATCGTCGTATAATGCAGATCAGTGAGCCCTGTTTATCTACGACAGAGGAGCTGCATCATCACCACACAGGCATCCATGTCCTGACATATTTACCTCATCGTATCGTAGCAGGGATGATGCCAATGATGTATAACAACTGCATTACTGATTCCATTTACATCGCAATTGTACACATTGGAATAATACACCAAACCAGCTTAGCTGTGTGTTCTAAAAATATCCGATACTATGACGTTAATCAATTGGAACACTGTGTGCGAGAGCTACTGTAGAAATTATAGTGCGTATGTACCTTCTCAATGTTTATACCGTCAATTACCAGATCCCTAATGTGTTACGACCTAATTAGAAAGCTAGCCAACTAGCCTAGCATCTGGCTCCGAATGAATAGTTAAATCTTAGCAACAGAGAGAACGGCTCGCAATATTGAATCTTGGTACGGAATAATGACATTTTGAAGTGGTCTGGATATTGGGAAAGTTGCACAAGCTTTTAATAATCCGACAGCCTTTGTGTAATATGACAGTCCGTTTTACTATTCGGTGCACATTAAATTAGCAAAACTGCGCTAATTTGAAAGATGTAATATTTCGAGCTGCTTCGCCTTCTATTTCCACTGGCATCTCTTCCCAAAACACACGTGGCTCCGATGGCCAATGCCGAGGAAAACGTTAAAGTTTAAGTTTTATAAATGTATGTTTGATAGTGATTTAAACACGCCGAACTTTAGAATACCATGCATCTTTCGGGAACATTCTAGTCTGTCATCTGAAATTGCACGTTAGTGTTCATTAATCGCCGAAACATCAAAATGTCAGATTTTTAAAGCTAGTTTGGCGTGACGTTCGCTAATACGAAACAACGACACCTAGCACAAGTTAGCACCAAGCTATCTGAACAATAATGGGTGCAGTAAAGCTACATTTAATTTATATAAAGGACAACATTACCTTTGGAGCGAGTTCTGGTGAGCTCCTGCTGTCCGGCGGAGAAAGGCTCTGCCTGGGGACCAGCCTGCTGTCACAGCCGCTTCCACCCGGGTTGGGGACTGGAGCAACGGACGTTGTCGGTCCTGTGTTGCTCCCGCTACTAAAGCAGCAGGAAGCAGAGCGGTTGGGCTGTGCTGATTTCCACGCAAAAGCTGGTACGGCACCGTGGCGCGGATAGGCTGCAACGGCCGCGGTGGGGTTGCTGCTACAGGAAGAGGAGGCTGTGGGGGCCACTGGTTTAACCCGCTGCGGGGATGCTGGGCTGGGGAGGCTGACATGACGCCACGCTCAGTTGATAAAGTTAAATGTAACAGTGGTGCTAGTACATAGTCCTGTTTTAAACAGCACACAACTTAGCTTTATGTTTTTTTTAGCACACGACCCTAGCTAACCTTCTCCTTTTTAACAAACTTTCCAGCTACCAAAGTTTCTGGAGTTCACAGTCATCACTTCACACTTATTTTCCGTGTCTGAACACAGATACCCGCCTGTCTGTTAAGCGACCTTGTGCCTAAAAGGTTATGTACTGTACTTCGAATTGGACAGACTCCTGACTCACCAAACACAACTTCCAAGCCCGCTGTTGTCAGACTCAGTTGGCACAACAACTGACAGAAAGAGGTTGGACAATGGGTGGGACCAAATCCATACACTACTTTTCGATTGGTGCTTAACTACTTCCTGGAGATGTCGATGGGTGTTCATTGGATGTATAGAAACTTGGTTGGTGGCCACCTGATGGAGGCAATAGGTGAATTAGTAATACCGTATGTGTACCGAGAGTGCTCATGTCTAGGTGCATAACTTTAATGGCTTTAAAAAGAATAGAACATTATACCTTTTTTAAAATTGTATCAAGCAAGTGAACTTTCTTCTCATTTTATTGCAGAGCGCAAACACAACTGACTTCTAATGACCCTGGTATTTCTTACTCAAACATTTCCAAATGTACTGCATATTCAACAGAGGTTGACTTAACATCAGACATACCAGAAATAATTATGTTCTGTTCTTTCTTCATTCTAAGTTAAGAAGAAAACACATTCATCATTGGGATTTTCTTTTCTGATGTTTGCATCTACATCTGGCAAAAAGAAGTAACTACTAATTGCCATAGAGTACTTTGTTGTTAGTTTTTAATATCTGTATGTCTGCCATATTTTGTTTACTCAAAATTTAAAAAAAAAAGTTACATTAAAAAAAAAAACCAGTCTCCCGTTATGCCAAGTCTCAAATCAAGGCAGGTCTCTCTTCTCACACACACACACCACACACACACACACACACACCCACACACACCACACACAAGTCAACACCCATGGAGCCTAACAGTCCAAACTAAACAAATTCTCCATACTTTGTCATGGTTTCTGTTGCTTTCGAGGTTCTGATATGGTTTTCTCTCATTTTTATCCTGATTTCTGTTTTCTGTTATTCTCCGTCCTCCCTTGTCGCCTGGTTGTACTTCCTGTCTTGTGTCTGTTCTGTTTCCGTTTTATTTTGATGGTCTGTTTCTCTGTCTAGTCCTGTCTAGTTTTACTCCTGCCTTGTGTTTTCCTGCCTTAGTGGTTGTCGTCCCCGCCCCGAAGTGTTCCCCCTGTTGTCTCCACCTGTTCCCCCGTGTCCCTTTGTCTCGCGGCAGATCTTTGTGTGTCTGGTTTGTCGTTTCCTGTCGGCTTGTCAGCGTTCAACTCTGCCCTGAGGTCTTCATTTCCCTGTCTCTGTGCTCCTGTTTTTGTTTTTCCTTTTCTCTTGGACCTTTTAGACATTTTTGGATCCCTTTTTGTGTTTCCCTGTTTTCTGGGACTAATCCTCTGATAACTCTCTCCTGCCTAATCTCTGCGTTTGGATTGACATGATATCCTTCACCATATAGGACAAATATTTTTAAACTGTCTGTTTAAATGTATTTATTACTTAAATATTCAGTGTGCCATACCTTATTCCTGCAAATATTTTGCACGTGCCATTCATACACATATACTACAATAATTGTCCCATGGTGCATTATTTGCATGAACTGCAAACACATGGTATTAATGTAAAGTATTACTAGAAATGTATTTCTTACCACAATATGATGGCAATATTTCTTATTCAATCCTGATAACAAAATATGGTTAAATGGAATCAATTAAGTATTAATGTTTATATCCATGATAACATTTCCCTTGTACACAGACGGTCATAGTTAGACAGCTTTAAATTTTTAGTTATCCACGTTACACCAAGTGAAACACAGCCAACATCAACAGATACACACTTAACTCAGACATCAGGTGGTTAAACGAGACAACTTTAGTGGGAGTTAACAGGTAGCTATGTGCTTACTTCTAAAAGACGATTTAAGATTATGATGAATTCTCATTAAAAGGCACAACCGGTTTGAAGAGACCACGGTTGATTATGTACAAACAAAACGTACAAATACAGTATTTGGGAAACTCCTGGCTGAAATCTTGACTTTGAGCAAATGTATTCCTCTTCTCAGTAGGTCTATGCTCATTTTAAAGCTCATTTTACAAAATGACCCAAAGACAATGCTCTGAAAGAGATGTCAAAGACCCAATTGCATGTATCTGTTGAAACATATTCAACCAGGATGCAAATGTCATCAAATCAGACCAACAGAGGAATATGCTGAGTAAATCCCCTACGTTACAGTATCAGTGTTTACCAGCAATATACCACAAGATTGTAACTTGGTTTATGCAAGTGCATGCATTCACAAATAAAATGGCAGAAACTCAACTAAAAAGAGCAAATGGAGGCCGTGTTCTGACAAAAGCCTGGGTATATTCATATTCATAATAGCAGCTCTGTAGATTCAGCATAATGTAGATTTAACCAGCGCTACCAGGTCGGACGTCAGTTCAGACAGATGTATTTGTATCATTTGATGATTGAAATAGTTCTCATACTATCCAAAACCATTCAAAAGGATCATGCAGCTTTATCTCTTAGGTATACACTCAGTACAGTACAGCTGTCTGGCTTGAAAGGATTTCGATAGAAGTACATGAAGTTATACTGAGCAAAATAACTAATTGTATGCTATCTGTGCTTGATGGTGTTTTAAGCCCCCCAACGTCTCCTTCCAGGCAGCGCTGACCTTTGACTTCAAGGCCCAACCCTAGTCGTCATCATGTCCTACCAGCCCGACGTTGGGGCTTAAAAACACTGATAAACCCTATTATTGTCCCAGTACACTAAGCTCTGATACAATTTACTGCTTCATCATCTAGTTGTCCTCGATACCCTGAAGCTTATGCAATAAATATCAACCTACACTTGAAGTATAATTTCAATTTAGTGTAATCGTGGTTTTTATTTTGTAGTTTTGGCCACCATTCATATCGGTATAAAATGGATGGGCTCCAAGGTAGTTGCTGAGATCTGGTTAAAAATGAGGCATGGGGGGATGGGCGTGAAGCTGGCTCCTACCCGGGTGTTTAAGACCCAACCCGACTCAGAGAACTGAAATGCAAAGGCTGCGCGTCGTTTTTCACTCCTCCGTCTGAGCATAGTGTATCATAACGCAACAAAATGAAACAGACTCAGAAGACTGGCACAATCATAGAGTGGCATTTCAATAAAAACACATTTTGAAATAACCAAACAGCAATGCAACCCAAGCCTAGTTGAAGTCTGATTTCTGCTTCTGCAGAGGCTCACCTAGCCTACATAAGGCCTGAAGTGTATATCTTGTGATGTGTCGATGAATCACCTGTCGTAGCAGACTTCTAGTAATCACATGATATGGGTTGTAAACAGGTTTGATCAGTAACACAAAATTATTGGAAGAGAAACAAAGGGAAGGGCAACGTTATCACCCAAACTTTGTAAAACATCACCATTGTAAACCATTCACCGCAGGTTTTTTGTTCAACTTTGACCTACTACAGGACCCTGGCACCAACATCACGACCTTCTGCCTTTTGTAGCAACGTCCCCAGATCTCAGCATGTCCCCAGATTCGCAGCAATCGTCCCAGATCCAGCAACTTCCCCAGATCTAGCAATGTCCCCAGATCTCAGCAACGTCCCCAAATCTCACAATGTCCCCAGATCTCAGCAATGTCCCCAGATCTCAGCAATGTCCCCAGATCTCAGCAACCCCCAATCCAGCATGTCCCCAAATCTCAGCAATGTCCCCAGATCTCAGCAACGTCCCCAGATCTCAGCAACGTCCCGATTAGTGCAAAGTCCTCATAACTGCTAGAAACCCAAGTAGTATAGTTTAAATGATCCTGTTCAGTTTGACAACATGATTCAACACATCCCGGCCTGAGGGCTTGACAGTCACAATGTCTTAACCAATCATACGCAGGCCCGTATCTGTAATGAGAGGAACAGCAGGTGTCTAACTGCGTTACCTGGGTTTACGTCGAGCGCAACCCACAACACAAGTAACCCCAAGTTCATTTAGTTCCCTGATCCATAAAGCTGAAACCTGGTCACCTCATCAGCTGTACAGCCAGTGACTGTCCATGCTTCCTTGTGTTTTTCCAACATTTATCATGGCATTATTATACTATATTGAAATTAATAAATGGATAGGGAGTTATAACAGAAGGTTCTGCTTTGCAGTTCTACAACTAATTTTTGTCTAATGTATTTCTGTGAGCTCTTCCTTGTTCGTAATGCTACAGTATGACATGTGCATGTTCAGAGGCCTAGACCTCTCAAACCACAACAACCAGCCACAGGGGGAACTCCTGGAAAACTTCACCAGCCTAGGCGTTATGAAGCACCGAGTTCTCTAGAGTGAGTCGTACTGGAAACTAGTCAGGTTGTAGTTCATGTCCCGGGACAGCACACATCAGAAATGGGGCGCCCTGCCTGCATGGCCAGGACATGGAGCCAGAGTGAGGGACGTCCCCGAGGAGGTCTGGCAGAGTTGAAGCAGCTTCCACGGCCGGGGCCCTTGCTGGCGCGCCGTGGGGTAGCTGCAGGGGCTTTGTGTCGGTGGGTGCAGCTGGATCTGTACAGGAGACTGGGGAAAAGCGACCGATTAAGTCAGTGTGCAGTATTTATATTACTTTTAATACACATTTTTTCTTTTCCCAGTGGTTTTCTATCCCACGAGCAGCGGGCGACAGTTTTAGGATCAAACAATACACCTTACATCTTCTTTTGCCTTTTAAAAACAAATTCCAATATTTCATACCCTTCTTATAAGACTTCCTGGAGCTGATAAAACACCATCCACAATTGGTTTTTCGCAGCTGAGAGTAGCACATTAACGGCCTTTGTCAATGCATTGTGGGTCATAGGAGGGCTGGGCGATGTGAGAAAATCAAATATCACGATATTCTGACCAAGTACCTCGATGACGATATTGTAGGGTGACTATTGGTCCTGTAACAAAATGTTATTTACACAATGAGATTTTTGATAAATCTTCTCCAGAAATGTTTAATGACTTAAGTGGCAGAAAGCAGTTAGCCTGCAGCTAGAAATGAACGAGCTAGCTAGCGTCTGTAACGTTACAATAGTCTTGTGGCTCTCAGAGTGCACGTGGACGCTGGCATTGGTTGATTTGAGTGAATGCCCAATCACGACAAAAGGTCCAGATCTTTAAGTTCAGCTTATGAAAAATGGGTCAAAAAACAAAGTGTTGCGTTTATAATTTGGTTCAGTGTAGTTTGTTGAGTCCAACGTGTTTTTTATTTGCGTTATAAAGACAAGCAGTCCCTCGGATAATAGCAGAGCTCTAGACTATGTAGTTTTTTGTTCAGTGTGGTTATGACTACACAAGATTCCCTGGAATGTTATTTTTGGCCTCCGTCATGATTTGTGTGCGCGCTGCACTAACAGCACTCGCCAACATGCTGTTCCTGATGGTGCAGTTTGCCAAAAACAAGCTTTAATGCTGTCAAGAACAAGAGGCTGCTGGTAATCCCAGTGACAGTCTGCATCGTTGCTTTGATGATGCACGCCAAAGTGTTTCCCATTGGTACTGTATGTATGTAAAATTTTTGTTTAATCAACTCTTGAGTCTTGTTAAGTACCGTAGATTGACAGTACATTGCACTGTACTGGGAGTCGATGTTGAAATGTGTATTTTCTTCATTACAGTAGATAAGTCATTATCAATGGAATAAAGTGCGAAATGTAGTAGTAAGTTAGCCACTTTTTGCTTTTGTATATAATATCTAGCACAATGAGTGAGTGCTTTTAGCAAGATTAATTATAAGCTGCAAACTAATGTGAATGCCAAATCAGTAACTAAATAAACTACATATCTCAAGGCTCGGTCCACAACACCAAAATCATTTGAATCAGTGGAACTGCCAATCTGTCAGTGCATTTGCTCTGAGGAAGTCTGCACTCTCTTCCCCAAGGTTCAGCTCTGGGAAGCTGACGTGCAGACGTGTACTAACAGTCTGGCTTTGCTGAGGCTTTGAGGGACTTTACATACCCTGCTCTGCCAAATGAGGCAACGCCAACAGAGCTTTTTTTTCTTTGTAGCCACTGTGTCATAAACAAAACTATCCTTAGCCACACACACCCACAGTCATACCATCACCAAGTTTCCAGCATTTTATTGTATTATTGTTAGGCCTGCTGTTGCTAGTAGCTCTGTGCCTCTGCCCCCCCCCCCCTCTGTCTGTCCTTAATTACAGGAGTGAAGCCTGGTGTGAGGGGTCAGGGTTCCAGCTGTAGATCATCTACACTAATCCCTCTTTCTTCAATACCTCCCACTCTTTGTCAGATCATCGTCAAGACGACCACGTAGTATCGCTGTCGCGACTGTTTGTATTTAGCGTTTTGATCGCTCTGATTTGTTCTCTTTTGCCACAGTTGGTGTGAACCCGACTCCTGCTGCCCCCTACTCCTGCCATCCCCCTTCCTGCTCTCTACACTGAATCTCGGACTATTGGACACGGACACTTGGACATTTTGGAATCCGTCCCGCTCTGCCTCCAGGATTTGAAATCCATGGATTTGGACTTTGCTTTTTCCCCTGTTGCTTCCTAAACTTTGACTTGCAATAAATCTGTAAACTTCATTGGCTCTGCGTTGTGTCTGCCCTAGGTTCAACTTTAGTTCACACGTAACAATAGAATAGAAAGTTGGATGGTAGTGTTGCTTACTTAATTGGACATACAGAATTGAAACTATCGCTTCCAAACTGACAAAATAGCAACCAAACATCAAAAATCCTGTCCTGATATGTCAATTGTCCACTTCTGGTGTTTTCCCCACTGCGTGGTACCGCCGCCTTGGTGACACGTGGCTTGCCTGAGTTTACACGCCCAGCTAAAGTTGATAAGTAGTAGATAAGTATACCCCCCCTGTTAAATCAGGGGCATAAGTAACACCACCCCCCCCCATGTAAAATACGGGGCATATAAACACCCCCCCATGTTAAATACAGGGGCATAAGTATACCCCCCCTATGTTAAATTCCCATAGAGGCAGATTTTCATTTTTAAAGGCCAGTTATTACATGGATCCAGGATACTCATGCATCCTGATAAAGTTCCCTGGCTTTTGGAATTAAAATAGCCCCCCCCCCCACACACACACACACTACATCATTAATACCCTTCACCATACATAGATATAGCAGGTGGTATTTCAGTCTGCTTAGTGCTGGTTTGATTTGCATTGAGAATGATTTTACAGAAAGTTCCCCATGCCGATCTCTATTTATGGGTGGTGATGTGATTTGGGGGGAAATATGGCCTTTAAATAAAAATGTGCCTGCCTCATGTAATTTAACATGGGGGGGGTCTATACTTCTGCCCCCTGTATTGTAACTAGGGGGTGTATACTTACTGTATTTTTAAGGAAGACAACACTATTGTCCTCACAAAGAAATTGGTGTCTTTAAAGGTTGGATTTTCCTCATCTTAAAAAAAAATCCATCAATAAATTCCAAAAGATGTTTTGTTATTCTCTTAATCAACTTTACCTGGGTGTGTAACTTTCCAAGCCCTGTATTTGCAGGAAAGCCTCATGAAGTAGAGCAGATTTCCTAACCTTAACCCTACGCTGATTGGTTAGAGGAAAACAGAGTGTTTTTCTCTACCTTTAACCTTTGAAGAGACAGATGTCTATACATGCTGCGTTCATTAGCTGGTGCTTGGTGAGTTAGCATTTCACAAAACGTTTCCTTTTAAATAGCGACATCAGTCTTTTCTTGCAGCATTGTGCTGCCTTCTGAGTAGAGGGGCCTGACTACAAAACTCTCTCAGAGTGCCGATTCTGTTCCTAAGCATGTAATTACGGGCAAATGTTCGACTAAATGCAGAGAAGATGTGACAGGAATGATGAAGAGGTTTCCTTTGGGACTGGAGCACAGGGAGGGTGGAGCAACAGACTCTTGTTTTCTGTATGAACCAAACACAGTGATTATTTTATAAAACCAAAGTATGAAATACACTCTGGAATGCTGTGATTCTGGGAAGCATTTCGGTATCTCAACTGTACGGCTGCAATTAGTTGTACAGAGTTTCTGCAGGTTTCCCCAATTCAAATGTAAGACTTTTAAGACCATTTTGAATGAAATTTAAGACCTTGAATGAAATGTGAAGAATGAAATTTAAGACTCTTTGTAGTCATAAACAGCGAAACTGGACTGGCAAAAGCAGAACTACAACCACGGAATAAAAGCATTAGAGGTAGTGTGCAAGGACATAGGAAAATGAAGACCTGTTTAAATTATAAAACCCTTTTTGTAGTGATTAATGGAGTGTTTCAGCTCCACGTGATTTGTATGAGTGTTCTTTGGGTTGTTGTACGCCGGGCTGGTGTGTCACAGTTTTCCCGTTACCAGCGGAATATTGGGACATTGGCAGTACTCAGTATTGCATCACCCGTGTGTGTGACACGACAAAAGCAGGACTCGCACTACTACTACTACTATTAGGTTCCCAGGGAACCTTTATCATCCAATACAGGGTTGTCACGATTTGATCAATTTAAGGTCACATCTCGATTCAATCAGAAAAAAGTCCACAGGGACGGCAATGCCACGATAAGAGCCACTAGAGGGCAAAGGGTACTCTACAAAAAAAACAGTTTCCGTGGGTCAATGTGCACAAACTTTTATAATACTGTATATATGTATATCGTTTTATGATTCATGAGGAGATTCCGTTTTACTGCACTTTTTTGAAGTCTTAATGTGTCAACTCTCACGGCTTCTTGCTGTGCTACATGGCGTTAGTATTTTTAAGGAGTACAAGTTGGCAGGCTATAACAAACATCAGGAGTGCAAGGACGGTGGTATTGGATCTTATACAGTTGCCGTCTGGGCCAAATGCATGCGTAAGTATGTGTGTGCGTATGTGTGTGTGTGTGTGTGGTGTTGTGGACTATGTAGGCTGGAGTGAGGTTACAGTGCATCCTGTTGCACCATGTGATTAAAACTGGAGGCAAGCCAGTCACTAACTGTGAGACTGTGGTCCCTCCAGGATCCATATGGCCCAATGTGTGTGCACACACACTCGCTGTCCCCAAAAATGTCCTTCATCATAAACTGAGCAATTAAAAAGCAATAAGGCCCATACATGTATGTGACAACAATCAGAGGCCAGCATAGCTCTTTGGGTCCTCTGACCCGCTCAGTTTTAAATGGCGGCATGGTGAATGGTAGTAGCCCATACTGGCACGCTACTCCCTGGGCCCCCAGTACCTGTCAACATCACAGCATGGAGTTCTGTATGAGCCATGCAGGACAGGCCACTGGGATGCTCACACTTCTGTCCCAAAGCTGAATCCTTCCGTTTATGCAAAAAAAAACATGGCTTCTTCATGTCTTCCTTTCGTTGCTCCATTATTGATTCCACCTGCTGATTCAAATGCTTATATCATGAACTGAAAACCTCAGCAGCTCACCCCTTGGCTGCACTATGACGTTTGGTTGACGGCTGTGCATGTTCATGCTCTGCATCTTCCTCCTCTGTTCTCAACGTCTCTCCTGCACAAAAATGTGGCAGACAGAAGGTTAAACAACCCTTTTAGCAGAAACATGCAGCATGACTGTACCACTGACCAAGAGATTTTTGTGCTGAGAATTTTTTACAACTGCTTTTCCTTCAGCACAATGCAGGTCGAGGTGGGGATTATTTGTGTTCTAGGTGCTTTCCTAATCACATTAGGGATTTAAAAAATAAGCATTAGCCTGCTGAGACTGAGCAAACAATTAGGTATCCTGAGCTGAAGTGTATGCTAGAGGACCGCGATGGGATTGGGATCCTGCGGGGTCTAACCACAACATCGCGGGAGGGGATTGGTTTTAACCAGGGGTAAGCATCATCCGAAAGTGTACCTCCTGTTGGGAGATTCTGAGGCTACATGCCATCACCTTCCGCTAGCATTGACTCCCATTCGGTCGGCGCCACTTTGACACGAATAGCTTTACATCCGAAGCGTTAAAAGACTCTAGTGGTCCATTTTTTATTTCTAAGAAACCATCAATGTATAAAAGGCTCCCTCACCTTGTAGCTCACGTTATAGCTCCGTAACAGACGTTTTTATAAACAATCTAACTATTGTGTTCCACCACGCAACTTTCTGTCGCACAGTAGATAAATTACAGTATGTCATGACAACGCGCAGGCATTGGGGGGACGGGACACTTTTGGGGTTTAAATCAGGCTTGTGCTCATAATTCCAGTTAATGTGTCTGGCCGCCGAGGTCAGGCTCAGTGGGATAGAAGATGAATGGGAGCAGAGAGTGAAAACAGTAAAGCTCTTATCTTCCTCTTCCTCTCCAGGGCCAAACTGACTTGAAATCAGACTGGAATCCTTCCGACTGATGTCCACCCTCTCTGATCTCAGCTGGTGTCTCCCACATAAGCTCCCATACAAAAGAGGAGTGCTGCCCTGGGGGGTTCAAGCAGCCCCAAAGCCCCCGCTGTTGCGCATCGACCCCATCTCACATCATCTATTAATCACCCGCATCATCTTCTCAAAAGATGCTGTCCAATGGCGACACGCAAGACCATATAATCTACTACCATAACTGAGCCAGATGAACAATGTCGTAATCTTATGTTGCCCACAAAGAATTACATTAGCATTACTACTTGTCCACAGCACCTTTCAGCACAGAAGAACCCGGCCCCCGGACTGTCTTCTTCGTTCCGTCCGACTGTGCAATATTGTATATGTTCTGACTATATATACCTCATGACCTGGAATCTGTCAATTTCATTTCATACAGTGCAATATTTAATACATTAACCTTCCATTACTGTGCAATACTTATTTACTTAATATGTATTAATCATTTCCATTCCATCACTGTGCAATATTTTTATTGAGTGTTAACCCTTATCTATGTTTATTCAAGCTGATTATATATGTATACTCGACAGCACTACACTTTATATTTTGACTTTATATTTTGATATTTTATACTGTAATATTCTTATATTTTTTTGTGTCAACGCTGCAAAGGATTGCTTAATCTCGTTGCACAAGTACCGTGTACTTGTGTATAATGACATAAAGGCTTCTATTCTATTCTATTCTATTCTTTATTTTAGTATGCTAACCTTGGTTGGCTTGGTCGATCATATTGAAATCAATCAAGATCAAATAAGGTCTCTGTTGTATCACTGTTTGCAGTGGCATCTAGCCATGACAAAAAAGTTGTATTATGTTTACTGAGTTAACTCTCCTCCACACGCGCGCCCCCCCCCCCCCCCCCCACAAGAAAAGATCAGTTTGTATCAAATCGTGGGTCCGTGATACAAACCAAATCGTGGGTTTGGCGTATCGTTACAGCCCTAATATTTACACATTATAGTCCCATCTGATGTGGGGGGTGCATTGCGGCCGTCACCGTAGCGATGCGCTACTTGTACCTCCTACGTCTGAACACTGACTTTACAATACTCTCATTGTGTGTGTGACACGTCTTTGTTTTGTTACCTTTTATTGTGTTTATATTTATCAGTTACTCTATTCCTTTCCATAGTCCTACTGTTATCACGTAGTTTTCTAGTGCACGAATTTAACAGCTAAAACTACGGTGAAAGGCATGCATGCAACGCTGACTTCATTCCTTCCCCAATCTGTTAACCCTCTTTATACATTGTTCATCATTACCATCTTATCTCGTTATTAATCCTTAGTTAAAGTCCTTTGTTTAACTAACATTTGTTTATTTAACTTTAGTTGTAATACAAATCATTATACAAACATTTGTGTCACCTTACCTGTGTCCTCTGACGTTATTATAAAGGGGAGTTCCTTGTATTCACCGGTGCTTTTATAGCCGGGCGGTCTTCCGGGGTGACCGGAAGCTATTCCATTTAAATGATAAAATTATAATATGGTAAACCTAGATGACTTGTGTGGAGGTTAAACCTGTTTGGGGTATATTTACATTCTCACGAATGTTTCATTTTGTGGAGTAGTGTTTTTAGCTGGTTTTAAAGCCGTTTGCATATTTCCACCTGGGCCACCCCTGCAGCTTTAGGGAAGAATGGTTTAGTCCATTTCAGAGGTGCTATACCAGAATATTTGAGAGGGATGCTTCAGTCAAGAGAGAAGTCTAGTGAAAGCCAAGTTAATTGCAGTCAAAAGGCAATTTGTGAGCAGCTGTACTTTTGTTTGGTATTTCTACTTTTATCTTTTTTGACTCTGAGCACATGAGGCTGCATTCCCAGTACTCCCTCTGCAGCCGGGTCAGCGCCGTCAGCTCTTCCATCTTGTTGGAGAGAGTTCCCCATGATGACAGACGGTAAACATGGTTTATACCGTCTTTACCGCTCCCTGCGGTTCACACCCGCTCTGCTCCCTCTTCTTCTTCTCCGTAACTCCTTCGGAATCTCCTGCCGCTCCGCACAGAGAAGGGGTGTGTGGCGCAGGGCTAACAGCTGATCCCGGGTGTAGAACAATGGGACCGTCGTGGAGTGGGGGGCTTTGTTGAATAAGTTTCCATTTGCTGTGCCAAAAAGTTCCAAAAGCAGCAAGAGACAAGCTACGAACGTAACAATATGAACATCCATAGCTGCCCACTTGCTTAAAGTGTCGATAGTGACAAAAAATAACAAAAAAGACAAAAACACCGTAAAAACACTAAAAAGATGTATAAAACTGCAGAGCTACTGTAACAAGCTGCCACTCAAGCGGCGCCATCTTGTAATGGCGCCATCTTGTAATGGTAAAATGGTCAATAATCCATTTTATTTCTATGTTATAAATGGTAAGTTGGTCAAATGGTTTAAAGTTTTAGACGTAGGCTCAACGGCTCAGGCTTCTCCAAATGGTGGGTGTCCGTTGTCAGTGTCATTTCTGCGCTTCCCATTCATTTCTATGGAGGCAGCCGTGCAATGCATTCTGGTAGCGTCGTGGGGATTTTGGAGAAGTGGGGTGTTGAATCTCCTGCTCCTCATTTGTATAAAGTTGAATCCAGCCAAGTTTATGCAGATGAGGAGCGGCCAGCTCGGCTCCAAACGAGCCACCATTAAGTTCGGTTTTGAAATCCGGAAGCAGCCATGGCGGTTGTAGGAGGGTGTCAACTGTTTTCTTTGCTTGTCAGTAGTCATTGAAAATAAACTGGTGACGAGCCCGCTCGCATACAATAATGATAGATGTTAAAACAACTCTTATATGTACTAAAAATCCCCACGTCGCTACCAGAATGCATTGCACGGTTACTTCAATAGAACATTGACAATCGACACAAATGTTTGCCCGACCGACAGCGTCTGAGCCTGCATGCATCCACCTGTGAGGCTGTCAGCTGTGTGTCTGCCTGGTATCCTTTGTGTTTAGGGCGGCCGATTTAACCCGCCAGTCCTCATCAATACAGTGGCGTGTGTCACGTAGCTCTCTGTTGGAATGGTGTGTTCCATTTACCTCAGAACTTTAATGCCAAAGCTGGGAATAATGTCACACCCGAGTTGTCATTGTTGTCATTAGCTCTAGCCAGGTTAGCCAAAGTTAGCAATGCCAGTTTATAACAACACATTACGCTGTTTTTGTGCAAACAGTGTAACAACATTGTCCACAGACAGAAGATGGACGGCGCTGTGTGTACGACTGAATAAGTGAGACACAAATAAGAGAGAAGTGCTTCTAACTGTATGTAAATGTAAATGTGCTGTATTTATATAGCGCCTTTCCAGTCTTAACAACTGCTCAAAGCGCTTTTACATCTACAGGAGACATTCACCATTCACACACATTCATACTGGGGCTGGGGCTGCCGTACAAGGTGCCACCTGCTCATCAGATATACATTCATACACACTCACACTCCGATGCGCAGCACCGGGGGCAACTCGGGGTTCAGTGTCTTGCCCAAGGACACTTCGACAATGACTGCAGGGGCGGGGATCGAACCACCAACCTTCTGATTGGCAGGCAACCGCTCGACCACTGAGCCACAGCCGCCCACTAATGCTCTGCAAAAGTCAAATTTGAAGAAGGGGCAGGGGATCGTCTGTGCTAATTTCATGGTCAAAGTCAGACGATATTCCGAGACACTTTTTACCTTGACAACAAATCTCGTCCCGTTTTTATCTCGTGGGTCGAGATCTCCTAACACCTCTACTAGCAAGTCAACTAACAGTTAAGAAATAGATTGCATGGCAAATTTTTTTATTTTATCATGCAAAAAAGGTTAACTGTGTAACCGACGGTGAAAATTAGGGCTGCACGATACGAGGAAGATATGCAATAACGTTAAATAACAGTGTTCCTTGTGATAAATAAACAGATATTAAAATGTCCTCACTTCTGCTATTCTGCTACTTTCAGTCTTCTGCTAAAATACAACACATTGTTTGTTAAATTTAAAACAAATGAACGAAAATCATTTCCAACATTCTTTTATTGAACAAATTGAATGTTGATTTGATTATAAAAGACATCACTAATACAAAAAGGAATGGAATTTGAAAGGTGCAGTTTTCTACAGATATTTTCTTTCAACTAACACAAAAGATCTGTGAGTGTCTTTCGCGATATGTTTATTGTGTCGGTTCTTACTGTCGTTTGTACGGTTAATCATTAACATCCCTAGGGTGCACCTAAATGATGTGCTGGTGCACCCAAAGTCCCCCTAGTGCAGTCAATGTAAAAAGTTAGTCTGGAGCCCTGATATAGAAATGAGATGCAAAACCTTTTAAATAGAGCCTTCTGAAAAATTGATTAGCGCCCGGTGGGAGTGATTCTCTGCGGTTTGAGTTGGTCATATGACTCAAAGTCATGCTGGGTGACCTTGTTATCCCACAGAGGTTTTCAGCATCAACCAGATGTAAGAATGACCTCACAGAGTCCAGACTGTGTCTAAAAACCAGTATCTAACACGTTAGCACTTCCACACAGTGGTTGAATAACTCACACAAGGCTTAAGGCTCCACTGATTCACTGGGAATACTGCAGTGTTCTTCTGGTCAACAACAACCACATCTGTTTTTTTTAAAAGTCCTTATTGTTCTCTATCTTCTTCCTTATTTGTATTGTTATTAGTGTTGTCAGTTAAACGCGTTATTAACGACGTTAACACAAACCCATTTTAACGGCGTCAATTTGTTTATGGCAAGATTAACGTTCTTTTCAGCCTAGCAAACTTTTGTAGTTTTTAACATTTTACAACAACTGGTAACGTTAGAAAAACTACAACACACACTGGATCCAGCTAGACTGGAAACAAGACAACAGGCACGCCGTACACACGCCGTTTGGGCCAAAGAGTAGTAACGTTCTGAGTGGATGGTGAGCGTGAGACGCTGACATGAAATGGACGGCAGTCAGATTCTGGGTGGAAAGTTTCCTTTTTAAAAGTTACCAAATGTTCCACTGACCAGACCAAAGGGATCTGTGGGTTTGGTGGTTGTGAATGAGTATCATCGCAGCACGGCCAGTCTGGAATAACCCCCCCCCCCAGTCTGAAACCACTTCATGGGCCAAGCACAGCGCTGATGCTGATGTTGACCCCTGAAAAAATAAGGGACAAAAAATTATCAAGGGACATTTAGAATAGATAAAATGTGAGATAATGAATTAATAGTTACTAGACATGCGATAATCGTGATAAATATTTAATCGTAACAACTCTAAATGTTTTATTATTATGTTACAATGTTAATCGTTAGTAACAGCACTAATTGTTACTATTGTTATTGATAATGACATGAATCGTACTCATCTCCTGATAGTAACAGTATTGCACACAATTAGTCTCCATTGCCAGACCTTCCTCCACAGCGCTGCGGAGGAGGGTCAACGACATTCTGGGAGGGAGAAAAACTCTGGTTGCTCTAGTTTGTTGGCATTTCTTGACAATACGTTAGGCCTGCACGATTAACTTCACTGAATTGCAATCTCGATTCACCTTGTTCACAATTTATTTTTTAAATAATTTGTTTTCTCATTTCATTTTACGAGCGACGCTCACAAACGCTTCTCTTCTTTTTGTGAGTTAAACGAGACTTAAAGCAGTATCCTTTCTTTGTTGTCTGGGTGCATATGTGCAATATACATTACACTTTGTGGGAGAATTGTGATATAATTCTAAGCTAAATAAAATCGTGATTATATTTTTCCTAATCACATTGTCCTGGCAGCGACGGTTGCCGTCCAAAATAGCTCCAGGAAGGACCTGGTTTTGGTTGGAACATGTGTCGTTCAAGAATGTGGTTAGTTGTCACAGAAAACTACAATGGACAGATAGTTAGCTAGCGTGATTTAACTGCAGAGACGAGGACAGGTAACCATAGTCCTCAGATGGACCAGTAGTCTAGCTAGCTGTCTGGATTACACCTGCAGAGAATGAGGACCAGTAACCATAGTCCTCAGTTGGAAGATGTCTAGCTAGCTGTCGGCTTTACCCTGCAGAGATCTGAGACCAGGTAACCATAGTCATCAGATGGACGAAGTCTAGCTAGCTGTCGGAGTTACCTGCAGAGATCTGAGGACCAGGTAACCATAGTCCTCAGATGGACGATAGTACGCTAGCTGTCTGGATTTACCCGCAGAGATCTGAGGACAGGTAACCATAGTCCTCAGATGGACCGATAGATAGCTAAGCCTGTCTGGATTTACCTGCAGAGATCTGAGGACAGGTAACCATAGTCTCAGATTGGACAGATAGTCTAGCTAGCTGTCTGGATTTACCCTGCAGAGACTGAGGACCAGGTAACCATAGTCCTCGATTGGACAGATAGTCTAGTAGCTGTCTGGATTTACCCGCAGAGATTGAGGACAGGTCCACCATAGTCTCGTGGTCTGTGACTTTGATGTCACTTTGGGCTGATTAACACCGAGGCGAAATGTTTGCGTTGCTTTAATCACGCATTGATCGGGGTGCATATGGGATAATTTGGTTTACTGTATGATTAGCACTGCTCGTGTTACACGTCAGGGTAGAGCTGTAGGCACCACAAACCTCTCTTCCTTTATAAGCACAAATAACACATTACTGCTTGATATTTATTGTTGATGTCAGATATGTGGAAAATCACCGGAGGAGCAAAAGTACTGTAATTTCACTTGTTTCTCCAGGAAGTAAATGTGAATGCCACTTCCCGCGCTACCTGAGGTACAGATTGAGCGGCAGATGGTTGTCCCCCCAGTCACAGTCTGTCAAGTGCCCTTCCCTGTAAAAGGAAGTTTTCCGATGTGGTGTGGCTAGAACTACTCTCTTATAAGGTGTCCGAGATAACCCCTGTTGTGATTTGACATTAGAAATACAATAGAACTGAATTGAACAATGGAGGCCTGGGGATGCGTAAGTAGGCCTAGTGTAGTAGTACTTTGGTCTAGAAAAGTCTTCTAAAAAGGAGCACCTTGTTGAGCTAATAAATATTGGAAGATCAAGCACAAGTTGAATTAGGACCCTTAAGGGAACTTGTAATCTGTGGATTTATAAGGGACCTAGCCGATATGGTTTAATCGGATTAAACTACTGGGGACCAGAAGCCCAGACAAGATTACTACAAAGGAACCTGGCACAGATGAGGCATCATGTGTGAGCAAGCAGAGGATTGGTAGATGTGGTCATTATCTTTGCCCTCAGAATGGGACAATGAGCATAATATATTACCATTGAGCATGTGTCAGAAGATGTGTTTGATGGAATGGTTTGCCTGGGGATGAACAATTTTTCTACCAGTATTGTGATTGTGAGTTTTTTGTTTGTTTTGTTTTGTAATTTAGCTCAAGCTATAGAGCGTAGTTTCTGTCTCTCCCTGAGGAATTCTAAAAAATGACAACAACACGTTGGCGCATCCACATGACAAGCCTTTGGGTTGAGCAAGCACCACCCCAACCCTCCTCTACACAGTTGCTTGTAGCCAAGGAGGACACGTAGGAGTAAAAAAACATGGTTGGATTTTTGATTTGATTAATCGTTCAGCCTTAGTTGCCAGTTGAATAAAAGAAGATAACATTTGAATTAAGTGGTTCCATATTAACGTACCCAACCACTAGCACACTTACACTTCAAGTAACAGGCTGTCTTAATATATTTCCATGTGTACTTTTTACACCTTGATGGTTGTTGACACCGATATAGGGCCATAAATATGGAAATGAAACGCACTCAAATAAAAAGACATACTGTGCAGTAAGGACGACCGAATACTGATTCCATCGCAATTAGCCGAGACCGATACGGCTGCGATATTCATATACATAGTTACATGACAGAAATGTCAACCTGCCATGATGGATTGTTTACAGAATGCTCTTGCCATTTCTTTAAAATAATAATCAAAAACACAGTCATTGGCTCTCTGACAATCATCTCCATTCATTTCAACCAAATTATGTGTGCAAAAAAATTCAAATATGTCCGGCTGATAAACCGGTCTATCAATTTACAGAGAGTGGAAACACGAGCCTTGCACCAGTTTCTGAGGTCAGTGTAAAGTTGGTTTGTTGGTGAGCTATTTTAAAAGGTTAGGCCCAGAGCAAACCGAACAACTACTGGAAGTGTTAAAGCCAGTGGAGGAGGAGAAGGGCGGAGGCTGGGGGTTGTGGCCTGACCAATGCCATTTGCCTGTTGAAAGCACATGATCTCTCTCTCTCATGGGGGGGGCCAAATTCTCTGGGCGGGCAAAGCAGAGAAAGGGGAGGTAACCTTGCACCTATGACCTCATAAGGAGCAGATTCAGATGGCCTATCTGAGTTTTGATTTCTCAAAGACAAAGCAGGATACAAGGCGCGGTTTACACCTATCCCCATTTTCTAGACTGGGGGAGCCATAGACAGGCTGGGGGAAGCATATTAAGTTATAAATACATACATACAGTGAATTTCATGCCATGGGACCTTAATCAATCTGTGGGGTGTGCGCTGCTAGGATGTTTAAGTGCCTGGTTTTATGTTTTTTTTATATCTCCAACAACTGCAAATCAAATTTCCCTTGAGGGACAATAAACGAACTCTGAAATAGGGATAAACAATACTGGTTTTCAAGTCTCAACCACATTATAGTCGTTAATGAAAACAAAAACCGATATTTTAATCGATATGCATTGCAGTAAAAATTAACATTTTAATGAAGTATTTAATAAATGAGAAACTTTCAACATAATAGCCAATACAGAGAGTCAAGGTGAGGGAAACGAGGCAGAGGGACAGCACACTTAATTCATTAACTTTATCGGTGTAATCTGCAGACACAAAAAAAAAAGCTCGATAAGTCACGCACTGGCCAAAACGGTCATCACCTCTGAACTCGGACAATGAACTCTGATACTTCCAGGGGTTGAGCCAAGGTTCACGTATTAAAAAGACTGACAGAGCACAGTGAACCCAAAAAGCAGATCCAGAGCAGAGGTAAACAGGAATTACGAGTACAATCACAATCGTAAGGTTACAGCAGGCCAAAGACATGGTCGAATACAGGCTAGAGATCTACAAAACACTGGAAGGTACACAAGGGCTGACACTGGAACGTGAGGCACCCCAAGTACTACAACAATCTGGCAAGGACAAAAAGAACACAAGGTATATACAGTGCCTTGCGAAAGTATTCGGCCCCCTTGACTTTAACCTTTGCCACAATTTCAGGCTTCAACATAAAGATATAACAAGTGGGTCACAATTGTGAAGGTGGAACGAAATCTATTGGATTATTTTAAATTTTAGCAAATAAAAAGTGGTGCGTGAAAATGATTGGGCCCCCTTGCGTTAAACTTTGTAGAGCCCCCTTTGCGCGATTACAAGGCAAGTCGCTTGGGGTTGCTTTATCAGTTTGCACATCGAGGAGAGATGAGTTCTTGCCATTCTTCCTGCAAAACAGCTGGAGCTCGTGAGGTGGATGGAGAGCGTTGGTGAACAGCAGTTTCAGTGCTTTCCACAGATTCTGGATTGGATAGGTTGGACTTGACTTGGCCATTCTAACCAGGAGACGTTTTTTGGGAACCATGCTGTGTAGATGTTGCTGTAGTTTGGATTCATTGTCTTGTTGGAGATATAAATCTCCGTCCCGTTTCAGGTCTTTGTGGACTACAAAAGTTTTCATCCCGATGGTCCTGTATTGGCGGTGCATCCATTTACCGCAATTTGAACCATCTTCCCTGGCTGCTGGAAGAAAGAGCACAAACCTGAGCGGCACCACAGTTTGAC